>NW_025210064.1:13339-18244 GCF_004010195.1 Chiloscyllium plagiosum
ACATTTTTCTCACCGAAATATGGCAATGTATTAACATAGCTGTATACGTCCCTACGTTCTCCCTTCATCTCCATCCTGTTAATTTAACTTTCTTTTCTAATTCCCAACTTCTGAATTACAAATTCTCTCTCTCTTTTTCCTATCTTTTCCTTTCTCTTTCTTCTCTCTCTGTTTCCGTACCTTTTTTCATCTTCTAACTCCAGTTGCCACGTATGCACTTTAAGTTTTTTTCTAACTCTACTGCAGTTACCTGTTTCTCTGACACATCCAAGTTCTTGACCAACGCCATCACAATTTCAACTTTTCTTTTGTCCCTGGTTAAACCCATTTCCAACCAATTTGCGAATTCTAAAAATAAGTCCTTCTGCATTTTTAATCTTCCTTGGCAAATTTGGGGACCTCTTTAGTAAAATTAAAAGCCATTTCTCTCACTTGTAATTTAACCAACCACAAATAAACAAAATTAAATGAATTTTCCCACTGGTCACTAATTGTCACATGTTTGAATCTGCTGGGACCTTTTGTACCCGAAATCTGTTCAAATCCCATACGGCAAGGCCCCAAACTGTTACGACATCAATGTCGAGCCCCTCTGTTACTTAAAACCACACACCCAGAAAATCTCACCTCCCATCATAGTCTGTTAAAATGAGTGACGGAGAACTTCCAAATCCCACTAATAAACGAAAAATATCTATTTATATGTAAGCAAGTTAGCCCGCCGAGCTTGAAGGTTTGTTTTCAGACTTTTCGTCACTATGACGAGGTGCCATCATTAGTGAGAGTCTCTTCTGAAGCTCTATAGTTATAGATCTTGGTTTCTTAAGGTAGGTGCTTCTTTTTGTTACAAGAGAAGGTAGGTAGGATCTACATTACTGCGTTTATTGATGGACTTCTGGTTAGAATGCCATTCCTCTAAGACCTTCCTTGCGTGTCTTAGTATGTGTGTGTGGTCCCAATCAAAGTGGTGCCCTTCTTTGTCTGTACGTATGGAACATTGTGATCATGGGTCGTGTCTTTTGTGGCCAGTTGGTGTTCATGCATCCTCGTAACACGACAACAGGACCATTTCAATGGTGGAAAAATGATTTTTTATACACTGTTTAATCAATGTGTGTGTGCAGATAAGAAACATTTTTCATATGTGCACAACAGTTTAAATGAACAACGGAGACACAGTTATCGAAAAATGAAGCACATGATGTATAAAATTTATAAAACATTATTTGATGCTCATCTAATGTGATATGTTCCCCTTCTCTCAATGTTCCCCCTTTTTCTAGAATTCTAGACTCTAATCTTTCATTCTTATCGGGAAGTGTGTTATAAATTCTTGCCTCTGTTTCCAACTTATTTCAGTTAATCTCTTTTCTACCAGAACTTCAATACATTGGCCTGCTGGGCTCTTCCCAAAACTAGTGTCTGTCATATTATTGGAGATAAAAATTCTGGCATCAGACCCAGCATTTGAACACATTGCTCTGTTGTACATGTACTGTACAAAGGACCACAGCACACAGGAGTTGCCAAAACATTGAGGGATGTTCATCTACTTCTTTCAATAATCAAGTTTTGTCATTTTCACATTTCCTCATCTATATTCTCTCTCCCGTTCTCTCTTTGTATCTAGTTAAGAAATTTACCAATTATTGTTCGCGTCCCTTCTCTCAAAACTCCTTCTTTCGGTTTATACCTATTGCTCTCTTCTCGAATTAATATGATTATAAGTCATTAACATAAGTACAAAGGCATGCGGCTGGAGCTGATCAGAGTTAATTGGAAGGGAAGTCGAGCAGGGCAGACCATGGAGCAGCAAAGGCAGGAATTTCTGTGGATATTTTGGCAGATATCAGAAATTCATCCCAAAGGAGATGAAACATACTCATGGGAGAACAAGACAGCCATGAGTGACAAGGCATCAAACCAATAGACGAAACATACAATCTAGTGAAGATGATTGGGAATTCAGAAAATTAATTGGCTCTGAAACTACATAAGGCTAGTATCACCGACACTGCAGAGCTCTTAATCATGGTCAGGGAGAGAAACAGATAGAAACACGTTCACTTTAAATACAGAAGATGGTATTACTCAAGGAAATAAAGATTTAGATCAATTAAACAATTGAATTAAAATCAGTTAATTGGTTTTGCAGAATGTGTCAGATTGGAAACTTGACCTGAGGAGAGACCCTCAGCAGAATGAGAGTATGAAAATCAGAAACCAGAGTAGGCTACTGAGTGCAGGGCTGATGGGTGAATGGGTCTCGATGTGAACTAAGGACAGACAGCAGAATTGCATTGCAGATATTGCAGCTCAAAACTGCGTATTCACATAATGCTATAGACCACAGCAGCAGGAGAAGCAGAACAGCATTCAGTCACAACCTGTAACATGTTTGCCCAGGGATAATCTCCTCAGTCTAGCATCACCATCAACACGATCTACGGCTCAGTAATGACTGTGGGTGAACATGTCAGGGTCAGAACCACATGAAACTAAACCTGGTGCTAACACATTAAAGCGACCGGACTTGACCAACAGATTTGATCGAAGCTGTGCAGTCCTGCTACATTCAGTCATAAATGGTGATGGACAATTAGACAAATGACTGGAGGACAGGATTCCATAAATATCCCATTACTACATAACAGAACTGCCCTGTCCACCAGTGCAAAACACAAGGATGTAATATCTGCACCATTCTCAGCCACAAGTGTGGAGTTGATGATCGACATCACTCTCACCATGATACCCACAGAATCACAGATGTCAGTCTTCAACCAATTCGATTTTCTGCCTATGACATGAAGAAATAGCTGAACACAGAAGGTACGACAAAGGCAATGGTCCCTGACCCCATTCCTGCAATAGGACTGAAGCCTTGTGCTGCGCAACAAATCGTGTCCCTGGGGAAGCTATTTTATTCCATCTCCAACTCTGACATTTCCCTTGCACTGTGGAAAAGTACTCAGCTATGCCCAGTTCTCTAAGAGAGGAGTAATTACAATTTGACCAATTACCACACCCTCAATAGTCAAATTGATGGGTGTTCTTTCTGATGGAGCTGTCAGGCAGCACACAAATAACCTGCTCATTGTGGTTTCCGATAGGTCCCCATGTGGAGATTGTGCTCTGGTGGAAATGCCACTGGATTACTAATCCAAACCGGGATAATGCTCTGGCAGCCGGTGGAAGTTAAAAACAATTCATAAAATATTAAGATGCAAAATCAGGTGTCAATAACAGTGACCTTGAAGTCAATGTCGATTGTAAACACTAATTTGCTTTTCCATTGTATTTTCAGGAAGTAAATCTCCCGTGCTTTCCTCGTCTGGCCTAAAGTGACTCCAGACATACAGACATGTGATAAACTCCTCACTGGTCTCTGAATCGGCCAAGCAAGACATTCTATTGTCTCAAACTACTTTCAGTTCTTAAAGGATAAACCTGAACAGAACACCCAGCACCAGTCTCGTTATCGGAAAAGGGAACAGGAAACACAGTACTGCTGACCCTACAGAGACCTCCTTCCTAACATCCAAGAACTTGTGACAACATTTACAGACTGCATAGAAACATCGGGAAAGGAGTAGGCCATTCAACACACATTGACCCTTCCTCATTTTCGTTCATGGTCAAAAATCTCCACAATGTACTTATCCCACACAATGAATATATCCGTTAATGTGATTAACCTTGGGAAGCTATAAAATAGGAATTGTAGTAGTCCCTTTGGTCTGTTGAGTTTGCTACCCAATACAATATAATGATGGCTGGACCTTTATTTCCACACCATACTCCTGCTCTCACCTCATCCCTTTACTGTCTCTAAATCCTTATTTATATTCAGTGTCTTGGCTTCCAGGTTCGAGTGCATTCCCCAGGTTCACTAGTCTCTGAGTGCAGATATTCTTTCTAATCTCATGCAGAATGGCCTGTCTGTAGCTAATACTGTGGCCCCTTGTTTAATACACCACAGCCTGGGGAATTATCATCCCTGCTTCCAATCTGTCTCACCCTGACAGAGTTTTATATATCTCACTGCGATCTCCACTCATTTTCCTAAACTCCATGGAATACAGGCCCGGTCGCCCAAACTCTGCTCCCACAACAAGCCTGTAATTCCAGAGATCAAAAAAGAGAAAATGCTGGAAAATCTCAGCAAGTCTGGCAGCATCTGTAAGGAGAGAAACGAGCTGACGTTTCGAGTCTAACGGACCCTTTGTCAGAGGCTTTGACAAAGGGTCAGTTGGACTCGATACGTCAGCTTTTTTCTCTCCCTACAGATGCTGCCAGACATGCTGAGATTTACCACATTTTCACTGTTTTGCTTTCAGATTCCAGCATCTGCATTAATTTGCTTTTCATCCCAGAGATCAGTTTGGTCATCCTTCACTGCTCCCCTCAATTTCAGGTTTGCTCTTTATTAGGTACAGAGAGCAAAACTGCACACAATGTTGTACAATGTTCAAGCTGGGTCCTCACCAACGCCCTGTCCAGCTACAGTAAGACACCTTTATTCATGGCTTCAAATCACCCTGAAATGAAGGTCAGCATACCATTTACCTTCCTAATTGCTTTCTGTTCCTCCAATATTGCTTTCAGTGACTGGTATACAGAGAGATCCAAATACTTTGCCATGTTACAGCTCCCCACTTAGTGGGTCTATGTACACTGGGCAGCGTGTGAATGCCATTCCCAGTATTTACTTCTGGGTTCAGACCTCATTGCAGGGATCTCAAAGGGCTGCGCAGAAGGAAACAACAAAAAGGAGCACACGTCTCTTTGTAGATCAATGTGTTTCAAACAATCCCTTTTCAAACCATAGGCTACCAATCTCGTGTTCCCACCAAAGGGCACACTGTCACTTCTACCCACCTTGCTCTGCGTCTGCCACGTATT
>NW_025210065.1:0-2111 GCF_004010195.1 Chiloscyllium plagiosum
TCCCAAGGTAATAACAGAGGTGATGAGAGAAATGGAAACTGCACTTGTGGACATTTTTCTGAATTCACTGAACTCTGATGCAATTCCAGCAAATTGGAAAACAGGAGTTCACACATCACTGTTTAAAAAGGGAGGTAGACAAAAAGTGGGGAATTATAGACCGGTTAGCGTAACAGCTGTAGGGGAAAATATTTCAATCTGTAATCAAGGAATAAATGGCAATGCATCTTGATAGAAATTGTCCCGTTGGGCAGACACAGTGATGGTTCATGAAAGGCAGGCCACGTGTAACTAACCTACTGGAATTCTATGAAGATATTACAACTGCAGGGACCCTGTAGGTGTGGTGTACTGAGATTTCCAAAAGACATTCGATACAGTGTCGCCAAAAAGGCTGCTGCATAAGGTGTGGCATTACGAGTAATGTATTAGCATAGATAGGGGATTGGTTAACTAACATGAAGCAACAACTGGGAATACATGATTGTTTTTCTGGTTGCTGATCAGTGACTAGTGGAGTGCCTGAGGGATCGGTGCTGGGACCGCAATTATTCACAGCTTGCATAAGTGATTTGGAATAGGGGGCCACGTTTAGTGTCTCAAAGATTACAGATGATACTAAAATGAGTGGCAGAGTAAAGTGTGCAGAGGACTGTTAAACTTTACAAAGGGACATAAATAGTTGAAGTTAGTGGACCAAGGTCTGGCAGATGGAGTTCAATTATAATAAATGTGAAATCGTCCATTTTGGTAGGAAAGAATAGTAAAGAGGACTCTTACTTGAATTGTTTAACAAAAAAGCAGCATGCTCTTGTGCAGAGGGACCTGGGTGTCCTTGTGCATGAATCACAGAAGTTGGTCTGCTGGGGCAACAGGACATTAACAAGGCAAATTGAATTTTGTCCTTCATTGCAAAAGGGATTGAGTGTAAAAGCAAGGAGATTATGTTGCAGCTGTACAGGGTGCTGGGAGACCACACCTGTAGTACGTGTAGTTTTGGTGTCCCTACTTGAGAAAGGAAAAACTGGCGCTACAATGGATGCAGAGGAGGCTCGCTAGGTTGGTTCCAGAGGTGAAGGGGGTGGTTATGAGGAGAGACTGAATAGATTGAAATTATACATTGATTGGAATTTGAAAGAATGAGGGAGGAAAGAATAGAAACATATATATTTGCGAAGGGAGTAGATAAGTTAGAAGTATAAAGGAAGCACGTGTAACTAGGACAACAGGGCAACGCCTCAACATTAGATGGAGCAGATTTAGGACTGAATTGAGAAGGACCTTCTTGACCAAGAAGATTGTGAATCTGTGGAATTCTTCGCCCAGTGAAATAGTTGAGGATTTGTCAATGAATATATTTGATTTCAGATAATTTTTTGAGCAGTAAAGGAAGTAAGGATTATGATTGGGCGGGTAAGTGGAGCTGAGGCCATGAAATGATCAGCCATTATCTTATTGAATGGTGGCGGAGGCTTGAAGGGCCAGATGGCCTACTCCTGCTCCTAGTTTGTACGTTCTTATGTAATGGGTAAACATGAAATAAGAATCATATTTGAGAAATTGACTGGTCAATACATACAGAGGAAAAAATGGATGCATTGCATTTAGATTTCCTGAAAGATGTTGATAAAAAAACTATGGCCTAGTGAGCAAACTCAAATGTTACAGGATTGGGACTAAAATATGAACATCGTTTTAGATGAGGAGAATTGACACGAAGCAGTGAACAGTTTAGAAGTGGAAGAATCATGTCAAGCATTTAGTTGAGGGAATCAAATGCAATATTTCTCAGTCTGCTGACAGCATTAAACGATATTGGATTGTTAGTGGGTGAGGAGGCTATAAAAAAGCTCCAAGGTGACTGAGACAAGTGGAGTGAATGGGCAAATACGTGGCAGATGAAGATGTGACGGTGTGTACTTTGATTGGGAACGATAGAACAGCAACCTATCATTTGAAAAGTGATTGGATGAAACATGTTGGTCTTTAAAGGGATTTATGTTCTTTTTATTTTCCTGCTTTGACCTCCGAGGTCAGTGAAGGGCAGTGAGTTCTGAAGGCAGAAGTCAATACTGGGAATGGCATTGGCACGCTGACCAGTGTACACAGAC
>NW_025210065.1:2834-8063 GCF_004010195.1 Chiloscyllium plagiosum
TTACAGGAGTAAGGGTGTCTTACTGCAGCTGTACAGGGCCTTGGTGAGAGCCCATCTTGAACATTGTGCAGTATTGTGTGTAGTTTTACTCTCCTAACCTAATAAAGGACAAACCTGACATTGAGGGAGAGCAGTGAAGGATGACCCGACTGATCTCTGGGATGACAGGCTTGTTGTGAGAGCAGCGTTTGGGGCAACTGGGACTGTATTCCATGGGATTTAGGAAAATGAATGGAGATCTCAGTGAAACATATAAAACTCTGACAGGATGAAACTGATTGGAAGCAGGGTTGATAATTCCCCTGGCTTGGAAATCTAAAACAAGGCGCCACAGTATTAGGCGAGGCAGGCCACTCTGCATTGAGATGAGAATAAATGTCTGCAATCAGTGACTGGTGACTCTGGGGATTTCTCTCCCACATAAGCTGTGGAACACAAGGCACTGTATATAAATAAGGATTTCTCGACACTAAACCGATCAGGAGGCATCTGGAGTACAGCTGTCACAAGCTCTCAGCTGTTAGGGAGGAGGCCTCTGCAGGGTCAACAAGACTGTGTTTCCCGTTCCCTTTTCTGATACCGAGGCTGCTGCTGGGTGTTCTGTCAGTTTTATCCTTCCAAACCTCGGAGCAGTTTGATACAATTTAGTGTCTTGCTTTAATGTTTTAGAGACTATTAAAAAGTTTATCACGTGTGTGTGTCGAGAGTCACGTTTAGGCCAGACCAGGAATGCATGGAATTCACCAGACCAGAATTCACTTCCTGAAAGTACATTGGTGAAGCAAATTGGAGTTTGCAATTGACATTGATTTCAGCGTCATCGTTACTGACACCAGATTTTAGATCTCGATATTTTATTAATTGTTATTAACTTCCATCAGCTGCCAGAGCATTAGCCTGGTAATCCAGTGACATTTCCACAACACAGTACCATCTCCACATGGGTAGCTATCTGGGACCACACTGAGCAGGATATTTCTGTGCTGTTTGACAGATCTGGCGAAAATAACTTCTACTAGTTTAACTATCGTGATGGGACTGAGGGGGTGGTAATGGGTCAGATTGTAATTATTCCCCTCTTAGGGAACTGGATATAGCTGAGTAATTTTCCGCATTTCTATGGAGATGTCAGATTTGGAGCTGGAATGCAACAGCTTCCCCAGGGACACGGCTTGTTGTGCAGCACACGTCTTTAATCCTCTTGCAGGAATGGTGTCAGGGCCCATTACCTTTATCCTATCTACTTTGTTCACCTGTGTCTTCAAGTGCAGCAAAATCAAATTGATTGAAGACGGGCATCTGTGATTCTGTGGACATCATGGCGAGGGTGAGGTTAATCATCCACTCAACACTTCTGGTATAGTATTCTACCAAAACTACATTCTTATCTATTACACTGATGTACAGGGCTGTTCCATTATTTAGGATGGGGATAATAGTGGAGCCTTCTCCTCCATGAAGTTGTTTAACCGTCCATCACCATTTATGGCTGGATGTGACAGGATTATTGCTTTGTTGATGTTGGGATCATTGCACCCTCTCTATTAGATGTTAGTTCTGCTGTTTGGAATGCAAGCAGTCAATTTTGGTAGCTTTATTGAGTTGTCATCAGGTTTAGGTACACATGATTCGGACACTGGCACATTCACCAATATATCACTGAACCATAGATCAACATGGTTGGAATGGTAGGCCGTGGGATCATCCCAGGAAAAAACCTTACAGATTGTGCTTGAATATAATTCTGGTTCTACTGCTGCTGTTGTCTGCAGAACCACATCAATGCCAGCAATTCTCTATTTAAGAAAGTTTGGAGAGTTAGATCATTTAATGTATTTACAGATGAGTTTTGACTTGCAAATGAATTGAGTGCAATGAAGGACTAGTGATGAAGGAGGAGTGAAAGCGTCATAGACTCTTAGAATCATACAATATGCAAACAGACCTTTCGGTTTAACTCGTCCGTGCTCACCTGGTTTCCTAAATTGAATTATTACTATTTTTCTTATTTTAGCACAGACCCCCTCCAAACATTTCCTATTCCTGTATACATCCAATTGTCTTTCAAATGGTGTATTTGTACTTCCCAATGCGACTTCCTCTGACAGCTCTCTACCTATACACACTACCCTCTGTGAGAAACAACTGTCCTTTTGATATCATTTAAATGACTTCCCTCTCACCTTAAAACTATCCTTCCTGGTTCTGGACATACCCACCAGTGGGAAAAGATCTTGTCTATTCATCCTATCCATGCCTGTCATGAGGAAATAAAGGTCATCTCTCAGCCTCCAACGCAAAAGGAACAAAATCTCAGCCTTATATCTCAAAACCTCCGGTCTCCATCACATCATTTTAAATACTTTTGCCCCCGTCCCAGTTTATAACATCCTTCCTATAGCAGGGCGACAAGAATTGTACTCAGTACTCCAAATGTGGCCTTACTATTCTCTTGTAGAACCACGACATGATGCTCCAATTCCTGTAATCAATGCTCTGACCGATGAAAGTCAGTTTGCCTTATGCCTTATTCACTGCCCTGTCAACCTGCGACTCCACTTTCATGGAACTATATACCTGGTCCCTGGATCTCTCTATTTGGCAACACTCCCGAGCATGCTTCCATTTACTAAAATAAATCTTACACTCGTTTGCCTAACAAAGTGCAATATCTCACATTTATCTACATGAAGCTCCATCAGCCAATCCTCAACCCACTTGCCAGTAGATCAAAATATCTTTATTTTCTAAGACAGCCTTCTTCACTGTCCACCATAACTCCAATTTTGGGGATTTCTTCTCCAAATTAATATCCATGGTCCCAATATTCTCATCCAAATCATTTACAAAAACAATGAGCAACAGCCTGGTCATTGCGGCACAATGCTGGACTCAGGCCTCCAAGTGGAACAGCAAATCTCTCCTAACTCCCTCTGAGTCCTATAGTCAAGCCAGTTTTGTATCTAATTGGATAGGTCTCCCTGATCTCATGTGATCTAACCTTATTAACCAGGCTACCATGTGGAACCTTGTTGGGCCTCACTAAGGTCCATGTAGACAACGTATGATTAGATTAGATTAGATTACTTACAGTGTGGAAACAGGCCCTTCGGCCCAACAAGTCCACACTGACCCGCCGAAGCACAGTGCTGCTTTACCTTCATCTATCTTCCCAAACACGTCTTCAAAAACTGCAATCTAGTTTGTGAGATATGGATTCCTAGACATAAAGCTGTGCTGAATATCCGTAATCAGTCCTTGCCTTTCCAAATGCATGTAAATCCTGCCTTTCAGAATCTCCTACAAACACTTATCGACCCTTGACATCAAACTCAATGGTCTGTACTTTCCTGGGTTTTCTTTCCAGCTAAATTACAAATAATGTAACAACAGTAGCTGTCTTCCTGTCCTCCAGGACCTCAACCGTCGATTTCAATGATACACATAAGAAAATCAACAGAACTGCAGATTTCGCAAACCAGAAACTAAGACAGAAATGTGCTGGAAAGGCTTTGCAGGTCTGGCAGCATCTGTGCAGAGAAATCCGAATTAATGTGTTACAACACGGGGGAACCCACGCCCACCCCCCACCACTACCACCACCCCGCGCTAATTTAAACTTGCAACACAGAAAAGATTTAAACAGTTTTGTTATCTGCAAAAATTCGGAAGGCCAATAACCATCCTAAAGGTCACTATTTAAAGTAAAAATTGAAAACCTTTTTTTAAAGGCTAACAGAGAATAATTATCTAACAACTATTTCCAACTCCTTTCTCTGACCTATCTTTTACTTTCTCTTTGAAAATGCTCGTCCGATAACCTCCCCCCTAAGATATGCCAAAACATTCAAATTTCAGAACCAGCCAGCTGTCAAATCTTCTCTTTGTATCTTCCTCTGTCTTCGTTTCTTCCCCTTAGAGTTTCTGCTTCACAGGTCATTGATAAATAAAGGTACATTTCGGAGAGCTAATCTCCGGGCAGTCGGCAGATGTTGGTGGCGTGGCAGTTCTCCCCTAACTGGTAAAAAATTTTTCAGCTTTCATCCTAAAGCATCGGGGTTTTTTTTATATAATATTGCCAAATGCCAAATTTAAACTCGATTGTAGTTTAGCTTCTTGGACATAATTTAAACGGATTGATCAAATTTGATTTTATTTTTTGTCTCATCGCAACCTAGGTACTGCCAGCTGCTGAACCAAATGTTACATTGTAAATTTTTCAGAACTCACTGTGCTTGTAAATCCTTCAAATCTCTTAAAGGTACAGTACCCTTCATACATTCATAACATCTCTCTCAAAAAAGAACCATCATAATGAAAACACGGTCTCATTGTCTTTCTATTCTTTAAACACATTGCCATAACATACAGAAAACTGAAATCTAAGTTCACTTTAACTCCGTCCCATTTACCTGTATGTAACATTGGATAAATACAAATTCGTCTGAACTTTATTGGTTAAATCGGTGAGAAAGCATCTGTGATTACGTTCTTATTACACGCTACATGTACGATTTTTACATTAAAAGTCTGTAACATAAGACTGCAATGAAATAGTCTTGAAAGCGTTCAAGAATGTAAGCAGGTTGGGATCTATGTACACAACCGTCTCCAACACACTGTTTGTGAATGCACATTAAAATGTTTTAAGGCTAGTACCAAACTCAATAGTTCTTTCTCAATTGTGGAATATTTTCTCTGGTGGATGTTGAGTTTCTTTGAAAAGTACGATCCCATCTCATTGTCCTGTAGCAGTACAGCTTCAACTCCTATGTCACTCGCGTCGACGGAACTTTGAAAGGTTTTCAAGCGTTTGGTGTAGCTGAAACTGGTTTGGTTGTCAATATTTCTTTTTAATGGTCGAATGCCTCCTGGCATTGTTCTTTCAACCAAAACTTGGTGCTCTTCTTCAGCAAGTTGGATAATGGTGTCACTACACTGCTGAAGTTTGGAACAGACACCTGATAGAATCCGCTGACTCGGAAGGAGCGAAGCACCTTTTACTTCGAGGTTGGCCGTGGAAATTCCTCGGTCGCTTTTGTCTTTGCATTCCATGGGATCAACCTTCCATGACCGATATTTTGTCCCTAGAACATCATGTCTGCTTTCACGAATTCTGTTTTGTTTAATTTTATCACCAGTTTTGTTTCTCGTATTCGTTCAAAAAGCTCTGCCAACTGTACCAAGTGATCTTTCCAGGACTTAGTAAAGATCACTACATCGTCTAAA
>NW_025210065.1:11152-15602 GCF_004010195.1 Chiloscyllium plagiosum
AATCTGAACCAGCCACAGAGAAAAAAGTTCACCTCATGCTGGAATCTGTAAAATTTCGAGAGGCAAAGATCCATTTAAAGAGGTCACTATTTAATGTAAAATTAAAAATTTTGTTATTTAAGTCCAACAGAGAATATTAAAATGAACAACTATTTAGAACTCATTTCGTTAAACCTATCATTTACCTCCCACTCTACAATACTGCTCCGATAAAACAAAACACCATGATTAAGATTTAAACCAAATATAATCACATTTAAAAACCAGTCAACTTTGTCAATTCTTCTTCGTGGATTTTTCTCTGTAGATTTCTATCTCGGTTGGCTTCGACGTTCTGCTGTGCAAACGTCTTACAGACAGGTAGCTTTCAGAAAGCTCTCCAGCTAGCAGTCTATCTTTGTGAATGTCCTTGGCGTTTCTCTCCCTAAATGTTCAAACTGTCCGGTTTTACACCTCAAAACATTGGATTGTTTCATTGACTTTCAAATACATTATATTTCAAACTCTATTGGATTTCAGAGTTTTGGGGCATAGTTGAACTGACTGGCCGAATTTGAATTTGTTTTTGTACCATGGCAACTTCAACTCACTATTTGTTTCACAGTCAAATGTTACATTTTAACTTTTTTTCAGAACAATGTACACCTCTACACCTTCATAACAATATCATTTGTCAGCCCTACATAGTTTTCCATAAATTTGATCACCCAAGTTCACATAATAGTCTTTTCTGTTCAAAAAAGACCCATTTTCTCTCATGCTCCCTTTGTCTAAATCCTTCTGTCCAGTTATGATTCCAATTACTTACAATGTTACTGGTATTCTTCGACAAAGTAATACATTGTGTGTGTTTTGTGAATAATCCTCTGTAATTGAACTGAGATGAAAGAGGTAAATGTGCAACTTTTTAAAAATATGCAAAAATCTCCTTTGTTCAGGATTGGGAAAGTAAACAAATGACGTTCACAGACAGAACAGGAGTAATTGAATAAAACTTTGCGGGGATCATTGAATGACCAAATATTTAGTTTTCACCTGAGAGTTTAAATTCAGCTTTGTTTCAAGTCTGAATTGCATATGTTTTTTTTATCAATATGCAAATATCATCAGTGAAAAAAAAAACAGAAGTTGCTGGAAATGCTCAGTATTTCTGGAAGTGTCTGTTGTGAGAAAGCAGATTCAACATAGGATAATAGAATGGGTCTAGGTTGTTTACTTTTTTCCAATAATGTTCAGCGATGTGCCAGTTAGGTGCATTACTCAGGGGCAAATGCAGAGTAATAGTGTAGGGGAATGGGTCAGAGTGCATTACACAACAGAGGGTCAGCGTGGACGTGCTATGTGAAATGGCCTGTTTTCCCACCCCAGTAATTCTATGATTCTATGAATTCTTTGTACAAGGGGCGATTGGTGCGAGGATCAGGGATGTCACTGAGCATGTTAAGGACATACTGAAGGGGGAGGTTCAACAGCCAGCGGTCGTGGTACACATTGATATGAATGACTTCCGTAAGAGCAGTGAAAGGTCCAGCAAAGCATGTTTAGGAAACGAGGCCTGAGTTTAAAAGCAGGATCTCCATGGTTGTGTGGGAAATAGAACCCACTGACTTCAATAATTTCCGTCTGAGACAAGATCTGAAGCAGCAATATCGTTTATTATACTCTTGCAAGAGTGGTGCCTATAAGTTAGGCACACCGAGTTTAACAAGTACACAACTTTTTATACAATTCATTCCTTTTTTACTCCTCCCCTGCTTATTCCATTGCTTCTCCGCTGTTTACATCGCCCACTTCTCTAAAAACGACTGTTTATCTCTTGCCTCATCTGGCTTTGTTCGTGACAAAAAGACATTTCCTGCTTGGCTGTTTCACCACATCCTTCTGTGGTCTATTGTTATATATCCTCCTTGACTACCATCTGCTTCCTTGCCTGCGAAAAAAACATTTCCTTCCATTCTTTGCCCATACTGAGACTTATGACCTCTTGATTGTGTTTTTTTTTTGTTTTTGCAGAAGCGGGAAACAGATGCTTATAACTGTACAAGCATATCTCGCTTAACCTACACCCCTCTTCCTCTTTCATGATTCAGCCTTGTGATCTTTGCAGATAACAATATTTATAATTACTTCTCACAATTCCCCCTTTTTATTTTTACATTCAATTGTTGTTTCTGCAATTTTTCCTTTAAGCCTCACCCCCAAAATTCGCAAGCATCATTCCTGAGACTTCATCCATCTTGGTCTCTCTCATCCCCTCATTATTTCATAGAAAAAGGTCCTTCTGCCTGATTCCCTTTTAGGGGCTTCTGTTTTATTAAGGCTATCTCAATCAGTCTTTGGGTGAGCCCTCGTATACAGGGTATGATGCAACTGCCAATGGTTACCAATACCTTGCCTACTACTATCAGGGAAGTAAGGATGCAAACCATCACCACCTTCCAGTTTCCAAACCATGATTCAAGCCATCACGTGAGAGATGTGTCTTCTCCTGAATTATCAGCCAGTTCCTCTGCTAAGGTAGTCAATCCCCTTAAGATCCGGTAATTGAACATCTGGTGCAGTGTTATTGGGAATGAAGGTACAACAGCTTCCTCCTAAGATCACACACACACACCTTTTTTGACACTAGAATCATATCAAGGGCCATTCTGTTTTCCCATGCCATCCTACTTGTTGCATCAAGTTGTTTTGGTATTCCTTTAATCGCATCTCTTGAATAATTTATAAATCGCTGTTGATAATAGAAAATGTAAATTATCCAATCTACATTTTCATTAACTGTTACCCACCAAAAGAGAGTTGACTCAAAGCCTGCAGCAATATGGTTGCGAGCCTTGAAAATCAGGTACCCCCCTCTCCTTCCCCCCAACCCCGGGACTCCTATAGAATTGAGATAAATCCTGTCATCGAAAGAAGAATCTAAGACTGATCTCTTACTCCTTCCCTTTTTCCCTACTACCTTTTCCTTCTCAAATGCCAGGGTAAATGGAATTGCCAATTGTACAATTGCACTTATCCCTCTCCAATCCGGAGGTAGGGTGGGTCTCAATATTTTGCCTCCACAGTACACCACCACAGACCCGCTCGGGGGACCTTAAGTGCTGAGTAGTTCCCTCCATTGTCTGTATCGGTGAAATTCTTAATCTCTGTACATAATTTCAGCTTCCCCAAATCTCTAGACCAATTTGTACCTCGTTTATGCACATATGATGTGTGATTTCTGACTGCGGTTGAAGACTTGGCGGGGGGCGGGGGGAGGCTTTTAAGTCTTTCATCTCCAATGGAGGGAACATCAGAGATGCATCAGAGGTGCAGTTCCTATCATTCCATGCAGTTTTATCCTGATACAGGACTATCATACATTTCATGCCCTTCCTGTCTCGCTTCCACCCGAGCGGAAAGGGAACCACCTGGGCCACTGATCTACCGGAGACACATGCGTAGCAATTGTTCTTATTCAGACTTTTTGCAGTATACTTTATCCATTCAAACCAGCCATTTGCATCCGGGTATCCAGTTTCTATTTCGATGGTCTGTTTCAAGTCCTTTACCTCTATAATTTTTACTGCTTTATGGTCATTGGGAGGTGAAAGGTTGTATCTTATTATCCAGTAGTTCTGTCTGTTTTCCCTATCCTGCGCTAATTCGAAAACAACAGCCTGAGAAGTCATTCCCGTTTGTTGTCATTTCTATCCCAAATGTTTCATTTAATTGTACCGATAGGTGCCACACCCCCACCCCGTGATTTCCTTCGTGCCATGTGGTTTTCTTTATCGTTAGATATATTGGGTTACACTCTTTATCGGGACAATCGAAAGCTTGTCGGAGGGGACCCGGTGTACTGTGACAAGACCATTATACCAAGTACCATCCCCAAGGCCATCCCGATAGACTTATGATGTCTCTCTGAGTTGCGGTACTGTTTTTGATTACCCACATCCCCACAATTGGCGAAACTCTCAGTTGGTTTGTTGCCTCCCAGGTGTCAGGGTCCGAGACGTTTCAGACCATGTCTTCAGAATCCTTAAGGGGGAAGGTGTGCAGCCAGACGTCGTGGTGCACATTGGCACCAATGACATAGGTAGGAAGAGGGGTGGGGAGGTCATTCAGGAGCTCAGGGAGTTAGGCTGGAAGCTAAAAGCTAGGACGGACAGAGTCGTCATCTCTGGGTTGTTGCCGGTGCCACGTGACAGTGAGGCAAGGAATAGGGAGAGAGTGCAGTTGAACACGTGGCTGCAAGGATGGTGTCGGAGGGAGGGCTTCAGTTATTTGGATAATTGGACTGCATTCTGGGGAAGGTGAGACCTGTACAAGCAGGACGGGTTGCACCTGAACCAGAAGGGAATCAATATCCTGGGGGGTAGGTTTGCTAGCACTCTGCGGGGAGGTTTAAACTAATTTGGCAGGGGGATGATATCCGGACTTGTAGTCCAGCAAGTAAGCTAGCTGT
>NW_025210065.1:15702-17224 GCF_004010195.1 Chiloscyllium plagiosum
AGTCAGAAATAGGGAAGGTGCAGTCACCTTGTTGGGTGTTTACTATAGGCCCCTCAATAGCAGCAGAGATGTGGAGAAACAGATTGGGAAACAGATTTTGGAAAGGTGCAGAAGCCACAGGGTAGTAGTCATGGGTGATTTCAACTTCCCAAATATTAATTGGAAGCTCTTTAGATCAAGTAGATTGGATGGGGCGGTGTTTGTGCAGTGTGTACAAAAAGCTTTTCTAACTCAGTATGTAGATTATCCGACCAGAGTGGAGGCCATATCGGATTTGGTACTTGGTAACGAACCGGGACAAGTGATGGGCTTGTTAGTGTGCGACCATTTTGGTGATCGTGACCACAATTCTGTGACTTTCACCTTGGTTATGGAAAGAGATAGGTGCGTGCAACAGGGTAGGTTTTACAATTGGGGGAAGGGTAAATATGATGCTGTAAGACAGGATCTGAGGAGCATAAGTTGAGAGCATAGGCTGTCAGGGAAGGATGTCGTGGAAATGTGGAACTTTTTCAAGGAACAGATACGACGTGTCCTTGATATGTATGTACCTGTCAGGCAGGGAAGAGATGGTCGTGTGAGGGAACTTTGGTTGACGAGGGAGGTTGAATGTCTTATAAAGAGGAAGAAGGAGGCTTACATAAGGTTGAGGACACAAGGTTCAGACAGAGCGTTGGAGGGATACAGGATAGCCAGAAGGGAGCTGAAGAAAGGGATTAGGAGAGCTGAGAGATGGCATGAAAAATCTTTGCGGGTAGGATCAAGGATAACCCCAAGGCATTTTATGCATATGTGAGAAACATGAGAATGATGAGAACGAGGGTAGGTCCGATCAAGGACAGTAGTGGGAGACTGTGTATTGAGACGGAAGAGATAGGAGAGGTCTTGAATGAGTACGTTTCTTCAGTATTTACAAATGAGGGGGACCATATTGTTGAAGAGGAGAGTATGAAACGGACTGGTAAGCTCGAAGAGATACTTGTTAGGAAGGAAGATGTGTTGGGCATTTTGAAAAACTTGAGGATAGACAACTCCCCCGGGCCTGACGGGATATATCCTAGGATTATGTGGGAAGCAAGAGAGGAAATTGCAGAGCTGTTGGCAATGATCTTTTCGTCTTCACTGTCAATGGGGGTGGTACCAGGGAACTGGAGAGTGGCGAATGTTGTGCCCCTGTTCAAAAAAGAGAATAGGGATAACCCCGGGAATTACAAGCCTTTGTAGGCAAAGTAATGGAAAGGGTACTGAGGGATAGGATTTATGAGTATCTGGAAAGACACTTCTAAATTAGGGACAGCCAGCACGGATTTGTGAGGGGTAGGTCTAGCCTTACAAGTCTTATTAAATTCTTTGTGGAGGTGACCAAGCATGTGGATGAGGGTAGAGCAGTGGATGTAGTGTACATGGATTTTAGTAAGGCATTTGATAAGGTTCCCCATGGTAGGCTTATGCGGAAAGTCAGGAGGCATGGGATAGTGGGAAATTTGGACGGTTGGATAGAAAACTGGCTAACCGGTCGAAG
>NW_025210065.1:17704-18252 GCF_004010195.1 Chiloscyllium plagiosum
CAGGTGGGTAGAGCTTGTAAGAAGGCCTATGGTGTATTAGTGTTCGTTAGCAGAGGGATTGAATTCAAGAGTGGTGAAGTGATGTTGCAACTGTACAGTACTTTGGTTAGGCCACATTTGGAGTACTGTGTGCAGTTCTGGTCGCCTCACTTTAGGAAAGATGTGGAAGCTTTGGAGAGGGTGCAGAGGAGATTTACCAGGATGTTGCCTGGAATGGAGAATAGGTCGTACGAGGATAGGTTGAGCGCGCTAGGCCTTTTCTCATTGGAACAGCGAAGGATGAGGGTTTATAAGATGATCAGAGGAATAGATAGAGTAGACAGTCAGAAACTTTTTTCCCCGGGTACAACAGAGTGTTACGAGGGGACATAAATTTAAGGTGATGGGTGGAAGGTATAGGGGGATGTCAGGGGTAGGTTCTTTACCCAGAGAGTGGTAGGGGCATGGAATGCGCTGCCTGAGTGAGTGGCAGAGTCAGAATCATTGGTGACCTTTAAGCGGCAATTGGATATGTACATGGATAGGTGCTTATGCTAGGATAAGTGTTC
>NW_025210066.1:0-2748 GCF_004010195.1 Chiloscyllium plagiosum
ACTACACACCTGGGTTCCTGCAAGATGTTCAGATTTATTTTTTGTTCTCTCTTGTGCAATGAGTCAATACTGCTACGAGTGCAGTGAGATATTGATCTGGAGCATCTCAACCTATGGATGTCTGTATATACACTGTTTCTGAGGCTGCTGCTGTTTATATCTAAATAAGGTTCTTTGACTCCTGACGTAGAGTGAATCTGTGTCACTTATACTGCCCGTATGTCATGAATTTCAGCTCACAAGTTTAATGTTTCAGGCCTCTCGCTTCAGCTACTCATAACTTCTCCCATACTGAAACCAGTGCCATGAGATCAGTTACATAGCCAGGATCCATATCAACCTCATTATATCCCAATAACATTTCGCTCTGCTGTACTGATCTCTTCCTCTTTAACATTTCTCACTGCTGTACTGATCTCTTCCTCTTTAACATTTCTCACTGCTGTACTGATCTCCTCCTCTTCAACATTTCCCACTGCGGTACTGATCTCCTCCTCTTTAACAATTCCCATTGTTGTACTGATCTCCTCCTCTTTAACATTTCCCACTGCGTTACTGATCTCCTCCTCTTTAACATTTCTCATTGCTGTACTGATCTCCTCCTCTTTAACATTTCTCACTACTGTACTGATCTCCTCCTCTTTAACATTTCTCACTGCTGTACTGATCTCCTCCGCTTTAACATTTCGCACTGCTGTACTGATATCCAACATTTCAAGATCTCTCACTGCTGCACTGATCACCTCCTCTTTAACATTTCTCACTGCTTTACTGATCACCTCTTTAACATTTCTCACTGCTCTATTGATCTCTTCCTCTTTACCATTTCTCACTGCTGTACTGATCTCCTCCTCTTTAACATTTCTCACTCCTGTTCTGATCTCCACTTTTTTACCATTTCTCACTGCTGTACTGATCCCCTCCTCTCTAACATTTCTCACTGCTGTACTGATCTCTTTCTCTTTAACATTTCTCACTGCTGTACCGATCTCCTCCTCTTTAACATTTCTCACTGCTGCACTGACATCCTCCTCATTAACATTTTTCACTGCTATACTAATTTCCTCCTCTTTAACATTTCTCAGTGCTTTACTGATCTCCACCTTTTTAACATTTCTCACTGCTGTACTGATCTCCTCTTTAACATTTCTCACTGCTGTCCTGATCTCCACATTTTAAACATTTCTCTCTGCTGTACTGATCTCCGCTTTAACATTTCTCACTGCTGTACTGATCTCCTCCTCTTTAACATTTCTCATTGCTGTCCTGATCTCCATCTTTTTAACATTTCTCACTACTATACTGATCCCCTCCACTTTTACATTTCTCACTGTTGTATTGATCTCCTCCTATTTAACATTTCTCACTGCTGTACTGATCTCCACCTCTTTAACATTTCTCACTGCTGTACTGATCTCCTCCTCTTTAACATTTCTCACTGCTGTACTGATCTCCTCCACTTTCACATTTCACACTACTGTACTGATCTCCACCTCTTTAACATTTCTCACTGCTGTACTGATCTCCACCTCTTTAACATTTCTCACTGCTTTACTGAGCGCCTCCTCTTTAACATTTCTCACAGCTGTACTGATCTCCCTCTCTTTAACATTTCACACTGCTGTACTCATCTGCTCCTCTTTAACATTTCTCACTCGTGTACTGATCTCCTCCTCTTTAACACTTCTCACTCCTGCACTGATCTCCCCCGCTTTAACATGTCTCACGGCTGTACTGATCACCTCCGCATTAACATTTCTCACTGCTGCACTGATCTTCTCTTTCTTCAACATTTCTTACTGCTGTAATGATCTCCACCTTTTTACCATTTCTCACTGCTGTACTGATCCTCTCCTCTTTAACATTTCTCACTGCTGTACTGATCTCCTCTTTAACATTACTCACTGCTGTACTGATCACCTCTTTAACATTTCTCACTGCTGTACTGATCTCCTCCTCTTTAACATTTCTCACTGCTGTAATGATCTCCACCTTTTTACCATTTCTCACTGCTGTACTGATCCTCTCCTCTTTAACATTTCTCACTGCTGTACTGATCTCCTCCTCTTTAACATTACTCACTGCTGTACTGATCACCTCTTTAACATTTCTCACTGCTGTACTGATCCCCTCCTCTTTAACATTTCACCTGCTGTACTGATCTCCTCCTCTTTCACATTTCTCACTGCTCACCAATATCCTCCTCTTTAACATTTCTCACTGCTTTACTGATCTCCGCCTTTTTAACATTTCTCACTGCTGTCCTGATCTCCACCTTTTTAACATTTCTCACTCTGTACTGATCACCTCCAGTTTAATATTTCTCACTGCTGTATTGATCTCCTCTTTAACATTTCTCACTGCTGTACTGATCTCCACATTTTTAACATTTCTCACTGTTGTACTGATGTCCTTCTCTTTAACATTTCTCACTGCTGTACTGATCTCCTCCTCTTTAACATTTCTCACTGTTGTACTGATCTCCTCCTCTTTCAAATTTCTCACTGCTGTACCGATATCCTCCTCTTTAACATTTCTCACTGCTGTACTAATCTTCTCCTCTTTAACATTTCTCACTGCTTTACTGATCTCCACCTTTTTAACATTTCTCACTGCTGTCCTGATCTAAACATCTTTAACATTTCCCATTGTTGCATTGATCTCCTCCTCTTTAACATTTCTCAATACTTTACTGATCACCTCTTTAACATTTCTCACTGCTGTACTGATCTCCTCCTCTTTAACATT
>NW_025210066.1:10341-14517 GCF_004010195.1 Chiloscyllium plagiosum
CCGACAGTGCGGCACCCCCTCAGCACTGACCCTCCGACAGTGCAGCACTCCCTCAGTACTGACCCTCCGACAGTGCAGCAATCCCTCAGTACTGACCCTCCGACAGTGCGGCACTCCCTAAGTACGGCACTCCCTCAGTACTGACCCTCCGACAGTGCAGCAATCCCTCAGTACTGATCCTGTGACAGTGTGGCACTCTCTCAGTACTGTTCCTTACAAACATTACATTCAAAGGTGAATTAGTGTTTAAATAAATTCTGTTTTGCATAAAGCCGAGTGGATTTACCAACTGTATCACACCTGGGATATCCATTTCACATCTCGATTTACAATAATGAGTCAAGGCTACCTTCTCAAAATATTTTGAGGGGATCTGGCCTCGTCCACAACAGATTGGGAGCTCATCCAGGATCAATTCTATAGTTTCAGTTGGGTTCAGGGTTGTTGGAGTCAAAGGTGGTGTGTGGTAGGTGTTAGTCTCTTTTCTTCTGGGTGTTGAATTCAATTGATTTAAACAGTGTTTGGTGTAGTCATGATTTGGAGACGCTGGTGTTGGACTGGACTGGCCAAAGTTAAAAATCCCACAACGCCAGATTATAGTCCAACAGGTTTATTTGGAAGCACTAGCTTTCAGAGCATCTGAGCAGCGCTCCGAAAGCTAGTGCTTCCAATCAAACCTGTTGGACTATAACCTGGCGTTGTGGGATTTTTAACTGGTGCAGAAATGACTCTTTCATTTCCTAAAAGGTGAGCAAGCCAAAGCTGTTGGAATTGACAGAAAAGCAGGAGTCGGAGTTGCATTCATCTGTGAGGAAAAAGAGAGATAGTTACCACAATAGCTCAGCCTTTACACTTGCTGGAAATGTCATTAAATGGCTCAAATTCAATTGTGGATGAGGGAGATTGAACATGAAAAGGAAATGAAACAGTTTGGATTATGGTTAAAGACGGAGGAAAGAGAAAAAGAATGAATCACTTTAGCAGATCGAAAAGAAAAGGAAAGATTCACTTTGGCAGAGGAAAAACGACAGGAGAGGAAGGCCCGAGCACAGGAAAGGGAGAAAGAGGGAGAGTTTGAACCTCAGATATTGGCACTGAGACAGGAAAGGAGAAAGTGAGGACTGCAGATGCTGCAGACCAGAGTTGAAAAATGTGATTCTTCTGAAGAAGGGCTAATGCCCGAAACGTCGATTCTCCTGCTCCTCGGATGCTGCCTGGCCTGCTGTGTTTTTCCAGCATCACATTTTTCAACGCTGAGATAGGAAAGTCAGCTTAAAGGGATGGAGGTGAAGGTTGAAGGGAGGCCTGGTGAGCAGGATAGTGAGGATGAGGAGGAGCTGAGGAGTGGCAGATGGAGGTTAAATGCAGCGAGGTGCTGCATTTTGTGAAAGCAAATCTTAGCAGGACTTATACCCTTAATGGTAAGGTCCTAGGGAGCATTGCTGAACAAAGAGACCTTGGAGTGCAGGTTCATAGCTCCTTGAAAGTGGGGTTGCAGGTAGATAGGATAGTGAAGGCGGCGTTTGGTATGCTTTCCTTTATTGGTCAGAGTATTGAGTACAGGAGTTCGGAGATCATGTTGCGGCTGTACAGGACATTGGTTAGGCCACTGTTGGAATATTGCATGCAAGTCTGGTCTCCTTCCTATAGGAAGGATGTTGTGAAACTTGAAAGGGTTCAGAAAAGATTTACAAGGATGTTGCCGGGGTTGGAGGGTTTGAGCTACAGGGAGAGGCTGAACAGGCTGGGGCTGTTTTCCCTGGAGCGTCGGAGGCTGAGGGGTGACCTTATCGAGGTTTATAAAATCATGAGGGGCATGGATCGGGTAAATAGGCAAAGTCGGGGAGTCCAAAACTTTATCCTTTCAAACTCAATGTATATTTCAGGGTCCTTCCTCAGATTCCTGAAACATTGTCTGTCGGCTTCTGGCACGAGCTCATGTGTACCTAAGATGGCTTTCTCCACCTCCTCATACTCCCCAGATACCCCCTCTGGTAGTGATGCGAATACCTCACTCGCTGGACCTACCAGCTTTGTTTGGGTATACAAAACCCACATGGTCACTGGCCACTGCATTTGTTGAGCCACTTTCTCAAATAAGTTGAAAAAGTCTTCTAAGTCCTTCGCATCCAGTGTAGGCAAAGCTTGGATAGATTAAAACAGATCCCCACCAGGCCTTTGGCTACCATGGGTTTGCTCATCCTCACTATCCTGCTCACCAGGCCTCCTTTCGACCTTCACCTCCATCCCTTTAAGCTGACTTTCCTATCTCAGTGTTGAAAAATGTGATGCTGGAAAAACACAGCAGACCAAGCAGCATCCGAGGAGCAGGAGAATCGACGTTTCGGGCATTAGCCCTTCTTCAGAAGAATCACATTTTTCAACTCTGGTCTGCAGCATCTGCAGTCCTCACTTTCTCCTTTCCTGTCTCAGTGCCAATATCTGAGGTTCAAACTCTCCCTCTTTCTCCCTTTCCTGTGCTCGGGCCTTCCTCTCCTGTCGTTTTTCCTCTGCCAAAGTGAATCTTTCCTTTTCTTTTCGATCTGCTAAAGTGATTCATTCTTTTTCTCTTTGCACACACTTTAAAACAGTCATCAGTATGTTTGTGAAAGAGGGAGAGTTGTGTACTAGCTGTGAGAGGTAACGCAGCAGGGTTTGAGTGAGTATACACATCTGTTGACTACAATTCCATTGCTAACAGCACGACTGTAGCCTTTCGACATCTATTGGATCAGAAATGATTCTTTCAACATCATAGAATCCCTAGTGTTGAAAGAGGCCATTTGGTCCATCGACTCTGCACTGGCCCTCCAAAGAGTATTCGATCCAGACACAACAGCCCATCTGAGCCCGATAATCCTACAATTCCCATGGCCAATCCACCTAACCTGCACATCGGTTTGGACTGTGGGAGGGAATCACAGAATCCCAGCAAAGTTGGGGAGAATGTGCAAACTCCAGACAGACGGTCACCCAAAGCTGGGTTCGAACCCAGTCCCTGGCACTGTGTGAGGCAGCTGTGCCATACACTGAGCCACCATTCAACCCAATATGCATACACTGGACTAATAATGCTGGTGTCTTCCTCATTAACTCTCCCTCAATCTATTCCAGTAATGATCCTTCGTGGTGAGGAATGGGTTTCAGCTGAAGAGGAACACCACCTGTGCTAGTGTTACCCTTTTGTTGTGAGGTTGCACTGTCTCCTTGCCCAGGGCTCCACCATATCCCCAAACTGCTCTTGCCTGGCGTTGCCCCTTTAAGAGGCTTTGACGACACCTGATGACATTTATGTCAGAGTGAAATCAGTGATAACAGTATGCCATTACTAACAAGAACTTGCATTACCAAAGTTAATCTTGCACTTTAAGGTATCAAGCATTTAAGGAACATTTCCGTTTTCACACTTAAAAACTGCTTCCTCAGTTAAGCCACAGACATTTATAGCATTCATAGCAATACTATTCACACTCACATATGTAGAAAGCGGGAATGGGAAAGGCATGTTTTGGATTTAGTATAGATCTTACTACAGAATGTCAAACTGTATCAGACCCTCATGTTTCTAGTAAGGTCACTTCTCATTCCATTACACTCCAGTGAGTATCGGACTCATTCTCACAAGATAACGTGACACAACCCTAGTAATGACCCTTTGAAACTTTCACACTTCCTCAGTTTTCAACCACAAACATTGTGGCACTCCCTCAGTACTGACCCTCCGACAGAGCGGCGCTCCCTCAGTACCGACCCTCCAACAGTGCGGCACTCCCTCAGTACCAATCCTCCGACAGAGCGGCGCTCCCTCAGTACCGACCCTCCGACAGTGCGGCACTCCCTCAGTACCGACCCTCCGACAGTGCGGCGCTCCCTCAGTACTGACCCTCTGACAGTGCGGCGCTCCCTCAGCACTGACCCTCCGACAGTGCGGCACACCCTCAGTACTGACACTCCGACAGTGCGGCACTCCCTCAGTACTGACCCTCCAACAGTGCGGCACTCCCTCAGCACTGACCCTCCGACAGTGCGGCACACCCTCAGTACTGACACTCCGACAGTGCGGCACTCCCTCAGTACTGACCCTCCAACAGTGCGGCACTCCCTCAGCACTGACCCTCCGACAGTGCGGCACACCCTCAGTACTGACCCTCCGACAGTGCGGCACTCCCTCAGTAC
>NW_025210066.1:16904-18257 GCF_004010195.1 Chiloscyllium plagiosum
TGACCCTCCGACAGTGCGGCACTCCCTCAGTCCTGACCCTCTGTCAGTGCGGCACTCCCTCAGCATTGACCCTCCGACAGTGCGGCACTCCCTCAGTACTGACCCTCTGACAGTGCGGCACTACCACAGTACTGAGCCTCCGACAGTGCGGCACTCCCTCAGTACTGACCCTCTGACAGTGCGGCACTCCCACAGTACTGAGCCTCTGACACTGCGGCAGTATCTCAGTACTGACCCTCCGACAGTGCGGCACACGCTCAGTACTGACCCTCCGACAGTGCGGCACTCCCTCAGTACTGACGCTCTGACAGTGCTGCACTCCCTCACCACTGACCCTCCAACAGTGCTGCACTCCCTCAGCACTGACCTTCCGACAGTGCGGCACTCCCTCAGCACTGATCCTCCGACAGTGCGGCACTCCCTCAGTACTGACCCTCCGACAGTGCGGCACTCCCTCAGCACTGATCCTCCGACAGTGCTGCACTCCCTCAGTTCTGGCTCTCCGACAGTGCGACGCTCCCTCAGCACTGACCCTCCGACAGTGCGGCACACGCTCAGTACTGAACCGCTGACAGTGCTACACTTCCAGAGCACTGACCCTCCGACAGTGCGGCACTCCCACAATATTGACCCTCTGACAGTGCAGCATTCCCTCAGCACTGATCCTCCAACAATGCTGCACTCCCTCAGCACTGACCCTCCGACGGTGCGGCACTCCCTCAGCACTGACCCTCTGACAGTGTGGCACTCCCTCAGCACTGACCCTCTGACAGTGCGGCACTCCCTCAGTACTGAGCTTCCAACAGTGCAGCACTCCCTCAGTACTGACCCTCTGACAGTGCGGCACTCCCTCAGCACTGACCCTCTGACAGTGCGGCACTCCCTCAGTACTGACCCTCTGACAGTGCGGCACTCCCACAGAACTGAGCCTCTGACAGTGCGGCACTCCTTCAGCACTGACCCTCCGACAGTGCGACGCTCCCTCAGCACTAACCCGACGACAGTGCGGCACTCCCTCAGCACTGACCCTCCGACAGTACAGCAGTCTCTCAGCACTGACCCTCCAACAGTGCAGCAGTCCCTCAGCACTGACCCTCCGACAGTGCGGCACTCCTTCAGCACTGTCCCTCTGACAGTGCTGCACTCCCTCAGTACTGACCCTCCGACAGTGCTGCACTTCCACAGCACTGACACGCCGACAGTGCGGCACTCCCTCACTATTGACCCTCTGACAGTGCAGCACTCCCTCAGCACTGATCCTCCGACTGTGCTGCACACCCTCAGCACTGACCCTCTGACAGTGCGGCACTCCCTCAGTACTGACCCACCGACAGTTCTGCACTTCCACAGCAC
>NW_025210067.1:0-2083 GCF_004010195.1 Chiloscyllium plagiosum
TGAGGCTGGGACAGTGCTGTGCAATGTCCTGAAGGTATAAAAGTTGGCATGTGAATACAGTGTACTGATTTCTTGAAACCGTGTTGCTGCCCTGTGTGATCTGCCTGGCAACAGTGTCCCAGTGTTTGTGCTGAGTCAGATTGACCTGTTTCAGTAGAAGTCTGGCTGAGGCAGTGAAGGATGTTTAGTCCTGACATCACAATATCTGAGCGAGATCTCTGTGGGATTGTGCGTCCAGTTCATTATTTGTCAGTACCACGTTAGAATTCGAAAACATTCGACATCTTTCCCGATTGCTCCATACAAGTGGCAGAGGTCACAAAACTTCACGGAGTTCACAATCAGACCCCATAAAACCCGATCGCACACTGGCACGGCTAGTTTTGTGCAGCACAGTTGGAAGACGGGGATACAATCGTCCTCTCTCCCTCGGCGTATGGTTTCTGCCCCCTTTGAGCAGCGTGTCGACAGTGTTATTGTCACAGCTCCGAGCCAAGCAGTCGTGTACGTTCGATAGAGAGTCACTGCCTTCCCATCGCTGAGCTCAGACTCCGTCTCAGCCCCGGCCTGTCACCCCTCGTGTGGGACCGGTCTGAGTGCGTCGCTGTGCCTCGGAGAGAGACGGAGCAGGCTGGAGGCATCTTGGGGCGATGGCGAGCAAGCTCGTTGGTGCCCGAGCCCGGTGGCTGAGTGGTTAGCACTGCTGCCTCAAAGTGCCATGGACCCAGGTTCGATCCCAGCCGCGGGCGACTCTCTGTGTGGAATTTGCGCGTTCCCCCCGTGTCTGCTTAGGTCTGACTCCTGCACGGTTCAAAGGTGTGCTGGTTTGGAGGGTTAGCCATAGGAAATGTGGGGACCGAGTCTGGGTGGGATGCTCTTCAGAGTGCTGGTTTGGACCCAATAGGCTGAAGGGCCTGCTTCTGCACTGTCAGCCATTCTCAGTGGCTTTTTGCTCCCTGCTGTGTCCTCACGCAAGTAGATATTTCTAACACGGGCCTTCCTACCTTCTGCATACCTCAGCACAGTAAGGCTGCTGCGTTGACATGGATGTGTTCACCCCGGTCCCAATGTAGGGGCCCAGGGCGATCACGACAAGGCGTCCGCTGGGCCTCCCTGTTGACCCTAATCCACACTCTGCTTTCCCGCCTGTCCCTCAATAACCCGTTATCTCCCTGCTCCATCGAATCCAACCCAGGCTTTGTTCAGAGGCCTCGCTCCCCCTCCTGCCTCTGGGTAGAAGGGGTATACTAAGACTCCAGACCCCTTGTCCATTTTGAATGGGGGGGGGGGGAGGGGCAAGGGTGGCTCGTATTTTACGAACTGGTCCCTGCCTTGGGTCTAGACTCCCCCATCCCACCTCACCAAGGGGTAACATTCTGTCTGTGTCTGTCCTGTTGAGTCCCCGACCCGTGAGAGCGCCTCTCTGCTTTCTCAACCCCAGTGGGTGTAGGCCCAACTGAACACGTCCCCATGGCAACGGGGGAGAAAGAGAATGGAGCGAGTGAGGCAGAGTCCCTGCCGAAGGCCGGAAGTCAGAAGGGATGCTGACCTTTGTTGAAGCTCCGTTGGCGCGAGTATGAGGAACGGGCGTGGGAGGCTGGTGTGATGTACCAGAGGGTGGTGGTGGTTGTTGTTGGTAACACCCAGGGCAATGGAGGTCCATTTGGAGGGTCAGGAGTAGGTGGAGGACGTTCGGGCTGGACTATGTACAAATGGGGTGTCTCTGGCGGCTGGGGGTGTCCTTGTTCCCCTAAACGTGGGCCAAGTTGCCTCCACAAGCCTGGCGATGGACTAACTCCCTCAACATGAGCTGACAATGTGTTGACTAGGCTTCAATGACTGGGAGCTCGGTCGGCCGTCACCAGGCCCGTCACCAGTGCTCCACCCTGCAGTGGGACCCCTTCCCTCCACCTCGTCCTTTATCAATGGGCTGCCCCGCTGAGGGGAGGGGCACAGGAACAGAAATGGTGCGCTTGCCGCCCGCTCATTCCCTCATGGAATTGAGCTGAACTTTACGTTCTCAGAATGACACAGCCTCTGGCCAGGTCTCTTCCCTCATTCACCCCTCACTGCCACCCCCCCA
>NW_025210067.1:5530-6518 GCF_004010195.1 Chiloscyllium plagiosum
TGTGTGTGTGTGACAGTTTGTCACTGTGTGTGTGTGACCGTTTGTCACTCTGTGTGTGTATGTGACAGTTTGTCACCGTGTGTGTGTGACAGTTTGTCACTGTGTGTGTGACCGTTTGTCACTCTGTGTGTGTGTGAGACAGTTTGTCACTGTGTGTGTGTGACCGTTTGTCACTCTGTGTGTGTGTGAGACAGTTTGTCACCCTGTGTGTGTGTGACCGTTTGTCACTCTGTGTGTGTATGTGACAGTTTGTCACTGTGTGTGTGACAGTTTGTCACTGTGTGTGTGACCGTTTGTCACTCTGTGTGTGTGTGTGTGACAGTTTGTCACCCTGTGTGTGTGTGACCGTTTGTCACTCTGTGTGTGTGTGTGACAGTTTGTCACTGTGTGTGTGTGACCGTTTGTCACTCTGTGTGTGTGTGTGACAGTTTCTTACTCTGTGTGTGTGTGCGAGACAGTTTGTCACTCTGTGTGTGTGTGACAGTTTGTCACTGTGTGTGTGCGAGACAGTTTGTCACTATATGTGTGTGAGACAGTTTGATACTGTGTATGTGACCGTTTGTCACTCTGTGTATGTATGTGTGACAGTTTGTCACAGTGTGTGAGGCAGGTTGTCACTCTGTGTGTGAGACAGTTTGTCACTCTGTGTGTGTGTGACAGTTTGTCACTGTGTGTGTGACAATTTGTCACTGTGTGTGTGGCAGTTTGTCACTGTGTGTATGTGTTAGAAAGAGACAATTTTGTCACTGTGTGTGTGAGAGAGACAGTTTTGTCACTCTGTGTGTGTGTGTGTGTGTGTATATGTGTGAGAGAGAGAAGAGAGACAGTTTTGTCACCATGTGTATAAGTCTGTGTGTGCGTGTATGTGTGTGAGAAACAGTTTGGTCACTCTGTGTGTGTGTGTGTGTGTGTGAGAGAGACAGTTTGGTCATTGTGTGTGTGTGTGTGTGTATGTGTGTGTGTGTGTGAGAGAGAGAGAGAGAGAGAG
>NW_025210067.1:7185-12737 GCF_004010195.1 Chiloscyllium plagiosum
GTGTGTGTGTGTGTGCGTGTGTGTGTGAGAGAGAGACAGTTTTGTCACCGTGTAAATCTGTGTGTGTGTGTGTGTGAGAGAGAGAGAGAGTTTTCTCACCGTGTGTGTGTAAGTCTGTGTGAGTATGTGTGAGTGTGAGGTGATTGTCGAGAATGGGGACTAATCTGAGAGGTGTGACCGTGTTTGGTCACCAATGGTTCCAGCTCCCTGAAGTGCGGAATGGGCTCTGTGCAAATGAGCATGTTGGAAAGTTCAGAGCAGAAACACTTGGGTTAAAATTCCACCCAGTATGACGGGAAGGTCCCAGCTCCGGATCCTGCTTGCAAAAACACATGTGTCGCCTCCTGTGTTCAGACCCGCTGTGGCTAAATTAGCCAATGGGGGTTTGGTTCAGTCAGTGGCTGAAGGGTCTGAGGAAGGGTCACTGGGCCTGAAACATTAACTCTTGATTTTTCTCCACTGATGCTGCCAGACCTGCTGAGCTTTTCCAGCTATTTCTGTTTTTGTTTTGGATTTAGAGCAGAGGCAGTTCTTTTGGTTTTTAGTTTGATGTTTGCAGATTACTGGCTGCCCATCTCCATCCAGCTCCACTACCAACATTGACCAGATACTCAAATGGACTTACCACATAAACACAGTGGCGCCAAGAGCAGGTCAGAGACTGGGAATACTGGGGCAAGTCACTCACCTCCTGACTCCCCAAAGCCTGTCCACCATCCTTAAGGCACCAGTCAGGAGTGTGATGGAATACTCCCACCTGCCTGGATGGGTGCAGCTCCAACATCACTCAAGAAACTTAACACCGTCCAGGACAAAGCAGCCCGCTTCATTGGTATCACATCTACAACATCCACTCCCTCACCACTGACAGTCAGTAGCAGCAGTGTGTACTATCTACAAGATGCACTGCAGCAATTCACCTCAAAGATCCTGAGACAGCACCTTCCAAACCCACGACCACTTCCATCTAGAAGGACAAGGGCAGCAGATCCATGGGTGCATCACCCCCAGCAAGCTCCCCTCCAAGTCACTCACCATCCGGACTTGGAAATGTATCGGCGTCCCTTCAGGGTCACTGGATCAAAATCCTGGAATTCCGTCCCTGCTGGGTGGCTGTCCATAGTGTTCAACTGGTTGGGGGATGGAGGGGGCAGGTGAGGCGGGGGGGGGGTATGAAGATGGTACAGTCAGCTTGGAGGGTGAGAAATGGCTGGGCATGGGAGAATGTGATGCCCTCGCTTGTTAAATAATCCAAGAGCCAATCCTGGGAGAAAAGGCCGCAGGGGCACATGAGGCGCTGTGCAGAATGATGACTTACCACCAGCAGTAACAGGAAATAATAAATTCTCAGGGTTCCTAATAAATATTAATGTCCACCCAGTCCTCGGCTGGCAACTGAAGTCTAAGTTCTGATTTTCTCATCCTTTCTGCACTGTTCCCTTTGTTCCTGCCTGACTAGCTTCACTGCGGGATTTTCTCTCAGTCCACCCACTGGCAGGGTTCCTAATAAATATTAATGTCCACCCAGTCCTCGGCTGGCGACTGAAGTCTAAGTTCTGATTGTCTCATCCTTCCTGCACTGTTCCCTTTGTTCCTGCCTGACTAGCTTCACTGCGGGATTTTTCTCTCTCAGTCCACCCACTGGCGTTGCTTTAAAAGCCAGCTCCCTTTGGGAAGCAGCCAACTGCAGATCCGGCCTGGCCAGGGCCCACTGCCTGCTGGGAAATTCGCCACATCCCCCCGCCGCTCCGTCAGTCCTTTAGATTTGATATACCTGACGAAGGAGCGGTGCTCCGAGAGCTCGTGTTTCCAAATGAACCTGTTGGGAGTCTAACCTGGTGTTGTGTGACTTTTAGCTTTGTTCAACACCAGCATCTCCACGTGCTTTATTATTGTCGCGTGTACCTCGAAACAGTGAGGAGTTTTGTTTTGCGCACAGTACAGGTGGATCGTGTCATTTCAGGGTGATAGAACACAGTGAGCAGGGCGATGTTCCGGCCGCAGAGAAGGAGCACAGAGATCGACATTAAGTTGAAAGTTTCAGGGGTCCTTTCAGAGGTCAGTGGGGAAGATGCTGTTCTTGAATCTGTTGGCTTAAGCTTCTGCCTGATGGAAGAGGCTGGAGGGAATTACATCCGGGGTGGGTGGGGGGGGGGGCTTGGATGTTGGCTGCCTTTCCGAGGTGTGGATGAAGTCAATGGACGGAGGGTTGGCTTGTGTGATGGTCTGGGCTGTGTCCACAACCCTCTGTACGGTTCTGGGCAGAGCAGTTGCTGTACTAAGCCGTGTTGCACCCAGACAGAATATTGTGCATCTGTAAAAGGTGGTGAGAGTCCTTCTGCACGTGGCGAATTTCCTTAGCCTCAGGAGGAAGTAGAGGTGTTACTGTAACTTCCTGACTGTAGCATCACCGCATCCATTTCCACCAAGCTCGACCATAGGCCTCTCAGCCCACAGCCCAGGCTTGGACTCGCCCGGGCTTTTCTGCTGTTCCAATTGCTCTCTCCTCACCTCAACCCAGGTTGGGAAGCAGAACAAAGACAACAGCACCTTTAAGACCATTACAGAGAGTGGTGAATTCGACCCGGACAATCACAAAGGCCACCTATCGAACCCATCTACCAGGCCCGCTGTCAAGGAAAGGCCGCCAGCATTCTCAAAGATCCATCCACCCTGGCAGTGTTTTTTTACAACCTCGACCATCGGGGAGAAGATACAGAAGCCTGAACACATGCACCAGCCGGTTTCGAAACAGTTTGTACCCTATTGTTGTTAGAATACTGAATGGACTCTCAAACTCTTAACATTTGCCTGTACCTGGGCTTTTTTTTGCCGCTGTTTACCTATTATTTACTATCTATGCTACTTAACGATGTGATCTGCCTGTATCGCTTACAAGATAAGGCTTTTCACTGTACCTTGGTACTCGTGACATTCAACACAACACAACACAATGCAACACAACTCAACTCAACGCAACTCAACTCAACTCAACACAATGCAATGCAACACAACTCAACTCAACTCAACGCAACTCAACTCAACTCAACACAACTCAACGCAACTCAACTCAACTCAACACAATGCAATGCAACACAACTCAACTCAACACAACTCAACTCAACTCAGCTCAACACAATTCAACTCAACTCAACTCAACAGCATTAGAAACCCAAGTTTGACACCTAGTTGCACCAAGAGATAGTAGCTCATCTGACATGATCACAGAGGTGGATTTGAAAAGGATCCTCTCAGAGTGAACGGGAGAGGATCTGGTGAAGTTTCGGGAGTGAATTTCAGGCGATGTCATGCCAACGGAAGCGCAGCCATTCCGAGTGGGAATGCATGCGAGGACAGAACTGGAGGAGCACAGACAGCTCCGAACCTCTGAGCCTTCAGGAGACTACAGAACGAGCAAGGGCTGGGGGAGCCCATGGAGGGATTTGACAATGAGGGCGAGAATTTGAAAACCGAGGGTGATGCAGTGACCCTGGAGTCAGTGCCCTGAGGACAAGCAGGATTTTGGATGACCCCACATTGAGGAGATATAGAAGACCATACAGTCATAGAGTCAAACAACAGGCGAACTGACTCTTTGGTCCAACTCATCCATGCCGACCAGATATCCTAAATAAACCTAGTCCCATTTGCCAGCACTTGGCCCATATCCCTCTAAACCCTTCCTACTCATATACCCATCCAGATGCCTTTTAAATGTTGTAATTGTACCAGCCTCCACCACTTCCTTTGGCAACTCATTCCATACACGCATCGTCCTCTGTGTGAAAAAGTTACCCTTTAGGTCCCTTTTAAATCTTTCCCCTCTCACTTTACACCCATGCCGTCTAGTTTTGGACTCCCCCACCCTGGAGAAAAGGCCTTGGACCCCCCCCCCCCCCAGTCAGAAATGGGTTGGAATAGCCAAGACTAGAAGTCATTGACGTTACAAATGAGGGTTTCCGCAGCCGATGAGCTGCCCTCACTTGGGTCTAAAGGCGCTTTTTCAAGGCAAAGTGTTGGTGACAGGAAATGACAACGGGGCAGACCGCGTAAGGGAGGACTATTTGGCTGCGACCGCCTTCCTTCAGAACGGGAAATGTTCGTGAATGAACTGGGTTCGGACGAAGTTTGCGTGGGACGAGAAAAGAAGGAAAGGGTGGGTGTAGAGGAGGTGGGAATGGGAATCACAGGATCTTCTCCCCCGACTGAAGGTGTGGAGTTGGGTGGGGGTGTGCACACTGATTATTGTTGAGTTTGATGCAGATTCCAGATGCTTGTAATATGTAATATGTCCAATCGAAAGATGCTGTTCCTCAAACTTACATCGGATGTTGTAAAGCACAGCAACAGGCCCTTCGGCCCACCATGCCCATGCTGACCATGATGTCATTCTAGACTAACCTGCACGTGCTCCCTATCCGTCGATACCCTTCCTGGTCATGTATCTGTCCAAGTGCCTCAACCACCTCCTCCATGGCATCACACTCCAGGCACCGACCACCCTGTGTGGAAGAAAATCTTGCCTCGTACGTCTCCTTTAAACTTTCCCCCTCTCACCTTTAACCTACGCCCCCTAGTATTTGACACGCCCACCCGGGGAAAAAAGACTCTGATTACCTGCCCTATCCATGCCTCTCGGTTTTATATACTAGTATCAGGCCATTCTCTGAGCTCTTGTGAAAACAATCCAAGTTTGTCCAACATCGCCTTCTAGCTAGGGACAGCACGGGGTTAGATACAGAGTAAAGCTCCCTCTACACTGTCCCCATCAAACACTCCCAGGACAGGGACAGCACGGGGTTAGATACAGAGTAAAGCTCCCTCTACACTGTCCCCATCAAACACTCCCAGGACAGGGACAGCACGGGGCTAGATACAGAGTAAAGCTCGCTCTACACTGTTGCCCCATCAAACACTCCCAGGACAGGGACAGCACGGGGCTAGATACAGAGTAAAGCTCGCTCTACACTGTTGCCCCATCAAACACTCCCAGGACAGGGACAGCACGGGGCTAGATACAGAGTAAAGCTCGCTCTACACTGTTGCCCCATCAAACACTCCCAGGACAGGGACAGCACGGGGCTAGATACAGAGTAAAGCTCGCTCTACACTGTTGCCCCATCAAACACTCCCAGGACAGGGACAGCACGGGGCTAGATACGAGTAAAGCTCCCTCTACACTGTCCCCAACAAACACTCCCAGGACAGGGACAGCACGGGGCTAGATACGAGTAAAGCTCCCTCTACACTGTCCCCAACAAACACTCCCAGGACAGGGACAGCACGGGGCTAGATACGAGTAAAGCTCCCTCTACACTGTCCCCAACAAACACTCCCAGGACAGGGACAGCACGGGGCTAGATACGAGTAAAGCTCCCTCTACACTGTCCCCAATCAAACACTCCCAGGACAGGGACAGCACGGGGTCAGATACAGAGTAAAGCTCCCTCGACACTGACCCCCCATCAAACACTCCCAGGACAGGGACAGCACGGGGTCAGATACAGAGTAAAGCACCCTCTACACTGACCCCCATCAAACACTCCCAGGAC
>NW_025210067.1:15452-18259 GCF_004010195.1 Chiloscyllium plagiosum
AGGACAGGGACAGCACAGGGTTAGATACAGAATAAAGCTTCCTCTACACTGTTCCCCATCAAACACTCCCAGGGCAGGGACAGCACGCGGGGTGATACAGAGTAAAACTCTCTCTACACACTGTCCCCATCAAACACTCCCAGGGCAGGGACAGCACGGAGTTAGATACAGAGTAAAGCTCCCTCTACACTGTCTCCCCATCAAACACTCCCAGGACAAGAACAGCATCGGGGTTAGATACAGAGTAAAGCTCCCTCTACACAGTCTCCCCATCAAACACTCCCAGGACAGGAACAGCATTGGGGTTAGATACAGCATAAAGCTCCCTCCACACTGTCCCCATCAAACACTCCCAGGACAGGGACAGCATGGGGTTAGATACAGAGTAAAGCTCCCTCTACACCGTCCACATCAAACACTCCCAGGACAGGGAATAGCATGGGGTTAGACACAGAGGAACACCCCCTCCCCACATCTTCCTTCTCTCTGAACTGAAAGTAAACATTAAAGTCATGTTCCCTCGACACTGTCTCCATCAAACATTCCCGGGACACGGGCAGCAGAGTAAGAGTTCTTCCTGACTCTAGTGTGGCGGCCAGAACTGTGCACGTAACTCCAGCTGTGACCTAACTGAAGTCTTGTAGTTAGGTTTACTCAGATTGAGCTTTGGGGTAGTGTTAGAGGGCGAGGGTGGAGAGGGCCTAGTCGGTGTGAGGCCTGGGAATTGAAATGACCGGGCATCATGTTTACCGTCTGAGCGGAGGGGTCCCTCAACGCTCCCACCCCAGACTGCACTTGACCTTCCTGGTGTCGAGAGGGCTACATTGTGAGAGGGAGTACAATAGGCCAGATTGTAGCAAGCATGCGTAAATCACTGTCTATTTGACCGCTTTATTTCAGTCTTTCGCCTGAGCCCAGCTTTAGCAGCAGTGACATTGGAGCTCAATGCAAGGGGATGTTTGTCTTCACCCACGTGAAAGTATCTCGCTGGGCTTTTGTCACTGTTTCCCAAGCCTACAACCAGCCTTTGATAAGTCGAGCAGATTTACGGTCAGTCTGTAAGTGGAAGAGAAATGAAACAGTCAGAGACCTTGACAGCCAAGTATTATGGAGTCAGGAAGCGGCTGCCATTTTTCCTGAAGGTATCCTTTAAATGTTCCAAAGGGGCCACCCTGGTCCCTGGTCCTCAGGAAGACGCACTGAAGGATAAACAATGTTTACCCGGTCTTTGTAGTCCCAGCCCAGAGTTAACCCAAAATTATCTAATTCATCCCCTCCTTGTGCCGTGACATTGCTCCAAGTGTTGTGGAGTTTTGTACTTTGTCGAGTTAAAAAAAAACTGTCTAATTGGTTGGGCCTCAGAGCTTTCAGTCTCCCTGGCAAACAGCTTATTATTTCAGGCAGAAAGCGTTCAACAGGAACTGTGCAATTAATCTTCAAGAGAGAAAATTGTACTCCTGCCTAAACTCCGCGAAAGTACGATTTGCCTAATGAAATCTCATTAGACTGGAAGGTGTGAGAACAAGGCTCTTTGGGTCTCCCGAGTGAATGTGGTAGCATTCATCTTGTCTTGGCTTTATTGATGAATTTATTTATTTGCTGGTTTGAGCGCTGAAACGTTGGGCTGAGAGGTTGCGACCCTGTGTTACCAGGCCTGCCGGCCTCCTTGACGCCGTGTGCAGTTCCTTCAGTGGGAACTGCAGAGTGAGGTGAGCGGTGCTCACCGTCCCTCAGGGAACATCAAGGGATGTGCAGTCAGAGCTGAAATTTGGAAAGGTGTCGCGCTAACCTTTGCACAAATGGTGCGCGTTACTGTTTGCCTCCCTATTTAAAGACATCCAAAACCCCTTGCGCTCATATCGTAATTATAGATTAAATTCGCCGCAGGAATTTGCGGCTCGCTATAGCAACCCTTTGTAAAAGTGCACAAAGCCTTCCATTACTTCCAACCTCTCTGGCATTGAAAATGATCTTTTTGCATGTCCCCCCAGTCCTACACACTGTACTTATTGTGGAAGGTTTAATCACATGCAAATTCAAACTCAAAATGTTTCATCTCCAACATGTCTCAGACGCCAATATTTCTTCCCCCCACCCCCCCTCCTCCATCTCTGCTTTCTCCGATTATAATGAACTGGATATTCAAACTGATTGCCTCCTGATCGTTCACAAACGATCCTTCAATCCTATTTTGTTCGGCAGGTTCACCTCCTCGCTGCTCGGTTCAGGTGGGTTGCAGCCGGACATTGTCTTTGCTCGAAGGCCAAGTGCTTATGCCGTGGAAAGCCGGCAACTTTGGCTGGCCACTGTACAGTACAATCACACCCCACTCCCACCTCTCCTCTTCTCTCAGTCCCTTCACCCCTCTGCCTTTGAACAGGCCTTGGGTAGTGTTGCAGAACAGAGGGACCTAGGGGTTCAGAGAACATAATTCTTTGAATTATGCCTGACCTGCTGTGCTTTTCCAGCACCACTCTCTCTCTCTCTCTCAATACTTCAATACCACCGCCCACCCCCCCCCCCACACCAGCTTATTGTAACGAGTCAGTTACCCCTCGAAGCGGGTTCCCTGCTACCGTCTACAGCGACCCAGCAGCCAGTTCGGACACAGCAAAGATCCCACAACCAAGCAATGTGATTCGGCCTCGAGATCTGTTTCTTCGAGGGACCCGTGTTGGGCAGGGTATGCCCTCACCTCAGCTGTGCCCCGTGGGAGCTCTGACAATTGCTCGAGAAGACAGGCAGGAGAGCACAAGCTCCCAGCCGCAATATTGTATTCGGACAGCGTTAGTAAAAGCCAACCGTCT
>NW_025210068.1:0-8985 GCF_004010195.1 Chiloscyllium plagiosum
TGTGTGTGTGCGCGTTGATCTGTGTTGTGCACGCTGATCTGAGTGTGTGCACGCTGATCTGAGTGTGTGCACACGCTGATCTGAGTGTGTGCGCATGCTGATCTGTGTGTGCGCACACTGATCTGAGTGTGTGTGCATGCGCTGATCTGAGTGCGTGTGTGCACGCTGATCTGGGTGTGTGCGCACTGATCTGAGTGTGTGCGCGCGCTGATGTGTGTGTGCACACGCTGGTCTGAGTGTGTGTTTGCGCGTTGATCTGAGTGTGTGTGTGTGTACGCTGATCTGGGTGTGTGTGCACTGATCTGAGTGTGTGTGCGCATGCTGATCTGAGTGTGCGCATGCTGATCTGAGTGTGCACATGCTGATCTGAGTGTGTGCGTGCGCTGAACTGAGTGTGTGCGCGCCGATCTGTGTGTGCGAGCTGAGCAGAGTGTGTGCGGCTGATCTGTGTGTGTGCGCGTTGATCTGTGTGTGTGTGTACGCTGATCTGGGTGTGTGCGCGCTGATCTGAATGTATGCACGCACGCTGATCTGTGTGTGCGCGCGCTGATCTGAGTGTGTGTGCGCGCTGATCTGAGTGTGTGTGCGCGCTGATCTGAGTGTGCGGGCTGATATGAGTGTGTGTGCACACTGATCTGCGTGTGTGTGCACGTTGCTCTGAGTGGGCGTGCAAGTGATCTGTGTGTGTGTGCGCTGATCTGTGTGTTTGCGTGTGCTGAACTGTGTGCGCGCTGATCTGTATGTGCGCATGCTGATATGTGTGTGTGTGTGTGCTGATCTGTGTGCGCGCTGATCTGAGTGTGTGCGCTGATCTGTGTGTGCGCACTGATCTGTGTGTGCGCACTGATCTGAGTGTGTGTGGGTGCTGATTTGAGTGTGTGTGCACGCTGATCTGAGTGTGTGGGTGCTGATTTGAGAGTGTGCACGCTTATCTCTGTGTGCGCGCATGCGTGCGTGCTGATCTGAGTGTGTGTGCGCTGATCTGAGTGTGTGGGTGCTGATTTGAGAGTGTGCACGCTTATCTCTGTGTGCGCGCATGCTGATCTGTGTGTGTGTGCGTGCTGATCTGAGTGTGTGTGCGTGGTTATGTGTGTGTGCGTGCTGATCTGAGTGTGTGCGTGCTGATCTGAGTGTGTGCGTGCTGATCTGAGTGTGTGCGTGCTGATCTGAGTGTGTGCGTGCTGATCTGAGTGTGTGCGTGCTGATCTGAGTGTGTGCGTGCTGATCTGAGTGTGTGCGTGCTGATCTGAGTGTGTGCGTGCTGATCTGAGTGTGTGCATGCTGATCTGAGTGTGTGTGCGCATGCTGATCTGAATGTGTGCGCACTGATCTGAGTGTGTGCGTGCACGCTGATCTGTGTGTGTGCGCTCTGATCTGAATGTGTGTGCACTGAGCTGAGTGTGTGTGTGCATGTGCTGATCTGTGTGTGTGTGCGCTGATCTGTGTGTGCGCACACACTGATCTGAGTGTGTGTGCACGTGCTGAGCTGAGTGGGTGCTCGCGCTGATCTGTGTGTGCAAACGCTGATCTGAGTGTGCGCGCGCTGATCTATGTGTGTGCGCACGCTGATCTGAGTGTGTGCGCACGCTGATCTGAGTGTGTGTGCGTGCGCTGACCTGAGTGTGTGCGCGTTTATCTGTGTGTGCATGCTGATCTGAGTGTGTGCGCACTGATCTGAGTGTGTGCGTGCACGCTGATCTGTGTGTGTGCGCTCTGAGCTGAGTGTGTGTGCACGTGCTGATCTGTGTGTGCACATGTGCTGATCTGTGTGTGCACATGTGCTGATCTGTGTGTGTGTGCACGCTGATCTGAGTGTGTGCACGTGTGCTGATCTGAGTGTGTGTGCATGTGCTGAGCTGAGTTTGTGTGCGCGCGCTGATCTGAGAGTGTGCGCGTGTGCTGATCTGAGTGTGTGCGCGCATGCTGATCTGAGTGTGTGCGCACACGCTGATCTCTGTGTGCGCACACGCTGATCTGAGTGTGCGCGCGCGCTGATCTGAGTGTGTGCGCGTGTGCTGATCTGAGTGTGTGCGTGCGTGCTGATCTGAGTGTGTGTGCATGTGATCTGTGTGCGCGCCTGCAGATCTGACTGTGTGCGTGCTGATCTGAGTGTGTGCGTGCTGATCTGAGTGTGCGTGCGCGCTGATCTGTGTGCGCGTGCTGAGCTGAGTGCGTGCTGATCTGAGTGTGTGCGTTGATCTGTGTGCGCACGCTGAGCGCGTGCTGATCTGAGTGTGTGTGTGCGCACTGATCTGAGAGTGTGCATGCTGATTTGTATGTGCACATGCTGATCTGAGTGTGCGCGCGCTGATCTGAGTGTGGGTTCGTGTGTTGATCTGAGTGTGTGCGCGCTGATCTGAGTGTGCGTGCTGATCTGAGTGTGTGCGCACTGATTTGTGTATGTGCGTGCTGATCTGTGTGTGGGTTTGCGTGCTGATCTGAGTGTGTGCGCATGCTGATTCGTGGGTGTGCGCTGATCTGAGTGTGTGTGGGTGCACTGATGTGTGTGTGCGTGCTGATCTGTGTGTGCGTGCTGATCTGAGTGCGTGCAGATCTGTGTGTGTGTGCATGCTGATCTGAGTGTGTGTGTGCGCGCTGATCTGTGTGCGTGCTGATCTGAGTGTGTGTGGGCGCGCTGATCTGTGTGTGCGTGCTGATCTGAGCGTGCGCTGATCTGTGTGCGCGGGCGCTGATCTGTGTGTGTACACATCTGTGTGTGTGCGCGCTGATCTGAGTGTGTGTGCACGCTGATCTGTATGCACGCTGATCTGAGTGTGTGTGGGCGCACTGATCTGTGTGTGCGTGCTGATCTGAGCGTGTGCGCATGCTGATCTGTGTGTGTGCGTGCCGATCTGAGTGTGTACACATCTGTGTGTGTGCGCGCTGATCTGAGTGTGCGCACGCTGATCTGTATACACGCTGATGTGTGTGCGTGCTGATTTGTGTGCGCGCGCGCTGATTTGTGTATGTGCGCGCTGATCTGTGTGTGCGTGCTGATCTGTGTGTGCACACGCTGATTTGTGTGTGTGCATGCTGATCTGTGCATGCGCTGTGTACGTGCGCTGATCTGTGTGCGCGTGCTGATCTGTGTGTGCATGCACTGATCTGTGTGTGTGTGTACGCTGATCTGTGTATGTGCGCGCGCTGATTTGTGTATGTGCGCACTGATTAGTGTGTGTGTGCATGCTGATCTGTGCACGTGCTGATCTGTGTCCGCGCGCTGATCTGTGTGTGTCGGTGCACTGATCTGTGTGCGCGTGCTGATCTGAGTGTGTGGGCGCGCTGATTTGTGTATGTGCGTGCTGATCTGAATGTGTGCGCACGTTGATCTGTGTGTGTGCGCGCTGATCTGAGTGTGTGCGCACGCTGATCTGTGTATGCGTGCAGATCTGTGTGTGTGTGCACGCTGATCTGTATGTGCGTGCTGATCTGTATGCATGCTGATCTGAGTGTGTGTGGGCGCACTGATCTGTGTGTGTACATGCTGATTTGTGTATGTGCACGCTGATTTGTGTGCGCGTGCGCTGATCTGTGTGTGCGTGCTGATCTGAGTGTGTGCATGCTGATCTGTGCACGCGCTGATGTGTACGTGCGCTGATCTGTGTGTGTACGCTGATCTGTGTATGTGCGCGCGCTGATTTGTGTATGCGCGCGCTGATTTGTGTATGTGCGCACTGATCAGTGTGTGTGTGCATGCTGATCTGTGCACGTGCTGATCTGTGTCCGCGCGCTGATCTGTGTGTGTCGGTGCACTGATCTGTGTGTGCGTGCTGATCTGAGTGTGTGGGCGCGGTGATTTGTGTATGTGCGTGCTGATCTGAATGTGTGCGCACGTTGATCTGTGTGTGTGCGCGCTGATCTGAGTGTGTGCGCACGCTGATCTGTGTGTCCATGCAGATCTGTGTGTGTGCGCTGATCTGAGTGTGTGTGCACGCTGATCTGTGTGTGCGTGCTGATCTGTATGCACGCTGATCTGAGTGTGTGTGGGTGCACTGATCTGTGTGTGTACACGCTGATTTGTGTATGTGCGCGCTGATTTGTGTGTGCATGCGCTGATCTGTGTGTGCATGCTGATGTGAGTGTGTGCATGTTGATCTGTGTGCACGCGCTGATCAGTGTGTGTGCGTGCTGATCTGAGTGTGTGCATGCTGATCTGAGTGTGTGTGTGCACGCTGATCTGAGTGTGCGTGCTGATGTGTGTGCACGCTGATCTGAGTGTGTGTGCGTGCTGATTTGTGTATGTGCACACTGATCTGTGTGTGTGTGTGCGCTGATCTGAGTGCGTGCATGCTGATCTGTGTGCGCGCGCTGATCAGTGTGTGTGCGCGCTGATCTGAGTGTGTGCGCGCTGATCTGTGCACGCGCGCTGATCTGTGTGTGCACATTGATCTGTGTGTGTGTTGGTGCACTGATCTGTGTGTGTGCATGCTGATCTGTGTGTGCACGCGCTGATCTGAGTGTGTGTGTGTGCTGATGTGTGCGCGCTGATTTGTGGATGTGCGTGCTGATCTGTGTGTGCGTGCGCTGATCTGAGTGTGTGCGTGCGCTGATCTGTGTACGCTGATCTGTGTGTGCGCGGTGATCTGTGCGCGCGCGCTGATCTGTGTGCGAGCTGACCTGAGTGTGTGCGTGCTGACCTGAGTGTGTGCATGCTGATCTGAGTGTGTGCGTGCACTGATCTGTGTGTGCGTGCACTGATCTGTGTGTGTTTGCGCGCTGATCTGAGTGTGTGCGCGCTGATCTAAGTGTGTGTGCGCGCTGATCTGTGTATGTGTGCACGCTGATCTGTGTGTGTGCATGCTGATCTGTCTGCATGCTGATCTGAGTGTGTGTCGGCCCACTGATCTGTGTGTGTGTGCTGATTTGTTTGTGCGCACGCTGATCTGAGTGTGTGTGGGCGCGCTGATTTGTGTATGTGCGCGCTGATCTGTGTGCGCGCTGATCTGTGTGCGCGCGCTGTTCAGTGTGTGTGCGTGCACTGATCTGTGTGCGCGCGCTGATCTGTGTGCGCGCACGCTGATGTGGGTGTGCGTGCAGATCTGTGCGTGCAGATCTATGTGTGTGCGTGTGCTGATCTGAGTGTGTGTGCACGCTGATCTGTGTGCGCGTGCTGATCTGTATGCACGTTGATCTGAGTGTGTGGATGCACTGATCTGCGTGTGAAAATGCTGATTTGTGTATGTGCACGCTGCTCTGTGTGTGCGTGTGCTGATCTGTGTGTGCGTGCACTGATCTGTGTGTGTTTGCGCGCTGATCTAAGTGTGTGGGTGCGCTGATTTGTGTATGTGCGCGCTGATCTGTGTGCGCGCGCTGATCAGTGTGTGTGCGTGCACTGATCTGTGTGCGCGCGCTGATCTGAGTGTGTGCGCGTGCTAATCTGGGTGTGTGCGTGTGCTGATCTGTGTGTGTGCGCACACTGATCTGAATGTGTGCGCGCACTGATCTGAGTGTGTGCACTCTGATCTTAGTGTGTACGCACACTGATGAGTGTGTGTGCGTGCTGAGCTGTGTGTGCGCGCTGATCTGTGTGTGCGCACACTGATCTGAGTGTGCGCGCGCGGATCTGAGTGTGTGCACGCTGATCTGAGTGTGTGCGCGCTGATCTGAGTGTGCGTGAGCACGCTGATCTGTGTGTGTGCACGCTGATCTGTGTGTGCATGTTGATCTGAGTGTGTGTGTGTGTGTGCACTGATCTGAGCGTGTGCGCTGATCTGAGTGTGTGTGTGCACGCTGATCTGTGTGTGTGCACGCTGATCTGTGTGTGCATGTTGATCTGAGTGTGTGTACGTGCTGATCTGTGTGTGTGCGCATGCTGATCTGAGTGTGTGTGTGTGCACTGATCTGAGCGTGTGCGCTGATCTGAGTGTGTGTGTGCACGCTGATCTGAGTGTGCGTGCTGATGTGTGTGCGTGCTGAACTGAGTGCGTGTGCACGCTGCTCTGAGTGTGTGCGCGCGCGCTGATCTGTGTGTGTGCATGTGCTGATCTGAGTGTGTTTTTGTGCTGATCTGCGTGTGTGCGAGCTGATGACTGTGCGCACGCTTATCTGAGTGTGTGCGTACACTGATCTGAGTGTGTGTGAGCACATTGATCTGAGTGTGTGCATGCACTGATCTGAGTGTGTGTGCACGCTGATCTGTGTGCGCGCTGATCTGTGTGTGTGTGTGCTGATCTGTGTGTGTGCACGCTGATCTGAGTCTGTGTGCGCGCTGATCTCTGTGTGTGCGGTGATCTGAGTGTGTGCACGCTGATCTGAGTGTGTGTGCGTGTGCTGATCTGCATGTGCAAGCTGATGAATGTGTGCGCACGCTGATTTGTGTGTGTGCGAGCACTTTGATCTGAGTGTGTGCATGCGCTGATCTAATTGTGTGTGCACGCTGATCTGTGCGCGTGCTGATCTGTGTGTGCGCGCTGATCTGTGTGCGCATGCTGATCTGAGTGTGTGCACGCTGATCTGAGTGTGTGTGCGTGTGCTGATCTGCATGTGCAAGCTGATGAATGTGTGCGCACGCTTATCTGAGTGTGTGCGCACGCTGATCTGAGTGTGTGCGCACGCTGATCTGAGTGTGTGTGAGCACTTTGATCTGAGTGTGTGCATGCGCTGATCTAATTGTGTGTGCACGCTGATCTGTGCGCGTGCTGATCTGTGTGTGCGCGCTGATCTGTGTGCGCATGCTGATCTGAGTGTGTGCACGCTGATCTGAGTGTGTTTGCGTGTGCTGATCTGCGTGTGTGCGAGCTGATGAGTGTGTGCGCACGCTGATCTGAGTGTGTGAGCACGTTGATCTGAGTGTGTGTGAGCACGTTGATCGGAGTGTGTGCATGCGCTGATCTGAATGTGTGTGCATGCTGATCTGTGTGCGCGCTGATCTGTGTGTGTGCTGATCTGAGTGTGTGCGCACGTTGATCTGAGTGTGTGCATGTGCTGATCTGAGTCTGTGTGCACGCGGATCTTTGTGTGTGCTGATCTGTGTGTGTGCGCGCTGATCTGTGTGTGTGTGTGCAGATCTGAGTGTGCGCGTGCTGATCTGTGTGTGTGCGCTGATATGAGTGTGTGTGCGTGTGCTGATCTGCGTGTGTGCGAGCTGATGAGTGTGTGCGCACGCTGATCTGTGTGTGCGCACGCTTATCTGAGTGTGTGAGAGCACATTGATCTGAGTGTGTGCATGCGCTGATCTGAGTGTGTGCGTGTGCTGATCTGCGTGTGCGAGCTGATGAGTGTGTGCGCACGCTGATCTGTGTGTGCGCACACTGATCTGAATGTATGCGAGCACGTTGATCTGAGTGTGTGCATGCGCTGATCTGAGTGTGTGTGAGCACGTTGATCTGAGTGTGTGCACGCTGATCTTTGTGTGTGTGCTGATGTGTGTGCGCGCTGATCTGAGTCTGTGCGCGCTGATCTGTGTGTGCTGATCTGAGTGTGTGCGCGCGCTGATCTGAGTATGTGTGCGCGCTGATCTGTGTGTGTGCGCTGATCTGAGTATGTGTGCGCGCTGATCTGAGTGTGTGCGCGCTGATCTGAGTGTCCGCGCGCTGATCTGAGTGTGTGCACGCTGATCTGAGTGTGTGCGCGCTGATCTGAGTGTGTATGCGTGCTGATCTGAGTGTGTGCATGCTGATCTGAGTGTGTGCGCGCTGATCTGAGTGTGTGCATGCTGATCTGAGTATGTGCGCGCTGATCTGAGTGTGTGCGCGCTGATCTGAGTGTGTGTGCGTGCTGATCTGAGTGTGTGTGTCTGTATGAGACAGTTTGTGATTCTCGGTCTTTGTGTGTGCGTGTGTCTGTGTATACATGTTTGAGAGACAGTGTGTAAGTGCATCTGAGAGACTGTGTCTGTGTTTGACCGCATGTGAGTGTGTGTGTCGGCGTGTGTGTGTGTGAGTGTGTGTGTCTGAGTGTGTGTGTGTGTCTGAGTGTGTGTGTCTGAGTGTGTGTGAGTCTGAGTGTGTGTGTGTCTGAGAATGTGCACATCTGTCTTGCTATGTGCATGTATGTAAGAGGGTGTCAGTGTGTGTGAGATAAAATCAGAGAAATCTGTATGTCTGCAGCCCCTCCCCAGTCAAACTTGTGTCCGTCACAGTCTCTGTCCTTGACTCACCATCCGGAACATTCCACCAGGGGGCTGAGCTCTTTGCAATCCAGCGCTGGGTGGAGAAAACTCATCAACGTGGCACTAACTGGGAAACAGGCCTGGGAAATGGGAGTGTGCAGAGGAAATATTCACACCTGTACCTAACGCTGCCCTGTCTCTGTCCTGGGAGTCCTTGAAGGGGGGACTGTCCTGGGGGGGAATTACTTTCAGTTTGATAAAAAGTAGAGGTAGCTTTATTCTATTTCTAATTCTGTGCTGTCCCTGTCCTGGGAGGGTGTTTGATAGAAGCAGCTTAATTTCCAATTTCACAGAGTAGAGAGTGGTTTACTCTGGATCTAACTCCAGGCTGTGTGTTTAGCGAGGGTCTGATTAGACAGTGGGTGACAAAGGGAGCAGGTTATCATTTTAGATTCAACACTCCCCCATTCCTTTGTCACCTGACAGCGATGATGATGGTGATGATGATGTAGAGGACTCTAATCTGGCTTACCTTGTGTTTGGGACATTTCATCGAGAAGTTTTCCTCATTCAGAAAACAACCTGGAGAGAAAGAAAACGTTAACGTTGGCCGTAACCCCATACACAGCACGTTACAGTCCAATGGCCTTTCACACATTACACTGGGCACTGGGGGATGGGTGAGGGGTTACACTGGGCACCGGGGGATGGGTGAGGGGTTACACTGTACAGTCCAATGGCCTTTCACACATTACACTGGGCACTGGGGGATGGGTGAGGGGTTACACTGGGCACCGGGGGATGGGTGAGGGGTTACACTGGGCACCGGGGGATGGGTGAGGGGTTACACTGGGCACTGGGGGATGGGTGAGGGGTTACACTGGGCACCGGGGGATGGGTGAGGGGTTACACTGGGGACCGAGGGATGGGTGGGA
>NW_025210068.1:12488-15877 GCF_004010195.1 Chiloscyllium plagiosum
CACTGGACAGTGGGGGGACAGCAGTGAGATACAGTGGACAGTGGGGGGGGAGAGCTGTGAGCTACAGTGGACAGTGGGGTACAGCAGTAAGCAACTATGGACAGCAGGGTGGGCAGCAGTGAGCTACAGTGGACAGTGGGGGGACTGCACTGAGCTACACTGGACAGTGGGGGGACTGCACTGAGCTACACTGGACAGTGGGGGGACTGCACTGAGCTACACTGGACAGTGGGGGGACAGCAGTAAGTTACACTGGACAGTGGGGGGATAGCATTGAGCTACACTGGACAGTGGGGGACAGCAGTGAGCTACAGTGGACAGTGGGGGATAGCAGTGAGCTACAGTGGACAGTGGGGACAGCAGTGAGCTACAGTGGACAGTGGGGTGACTGCAGTAAGCTACACTGGACAGTGGGGGACAGCAGTGAGCTATACTGGACAGTGGGGGGATAGCATTGAGCTACACTGGACAGTGGGGGACAGCAGTGAGCTACAGTTGAGCTACAGTGGACAGCGGGGGACTGCACTGAGCTACAGTGGACAGTGGGGGACTGCACTGAGCTACAGTGGACAGTGGGGGGACTGCAGTGAGCTACACTGGACAGTGGGGAGAGAGCAGTGAGCTACACTGGACAGTGAGGGCAGCACTGAGCTACAGTGAGCAGTGGGGGACAGCAGTGAGCTACAGTGGACAGTCATTAGCAGCAGTGAGCTTCACTGGACAGTGGGGGGACTGCAGTGAGATACACTGGACAGCAGCAGGCAGCAGTGAGCTACACTGGACAGCGGGGGGACAGCAGTGAGATACAGTGGACAGTGGGGGAACTGCAGTGAGATACAGTGGGCAGCGGGGGGCACCACTGAGCGTCACTGGACCGCGGTGGGTAGCAGTGAGCTACACTGGACAGTGGAGGGACTGCAGTGAGATACACTGGGCAGCGGGGGCAGCAGTGAGCGTCACTGGACCACGGGAGGTAGGAGTGAAATACAGTGGACTGTGGGGGGACAGCAGTGAGCTACACTGGACAGCGGGGGACAGCAGTGAGCTACACTGGACAGCGGGGGACAGCAGTGAGCTACACTGGACAGCGGGGGACAGCAGTGAGCTACACTGGACAGCGGGGGACAGCAGTGAGCTACACTGGACAGCGGGGGACAGCAGTGAGCTACACTGGACAGCGGGGGACAGCAGTGAGCTACACTGGACAGCGGGGGACAGCAGTGAGCTACACTGGACAGCGGGGGACAGCAGTGAGCTACACTGGACAGCGGGGTGCAGCAGTGAGCTACACTGGACAGCGGGGTGCAGCAGTGAGCTACACTGGACAGCGGGGTGCGGCAGTGAGCTACAGTGGACAGCGGGGTGCGGCAGTGAGCTACAGTGGACAGCGGGGTGCAGCAATGAGCTACACTGGACAGCGGGGTGCAGCAGTGAGCTACACTGGACAGCGGGGTGCAGCAGTGAGCTACAGTGTCAGCCTGGCTATCGGGGAGCTGGGTATAACTGTTGCTCTCAGCATCACTTCGTGTTGAAGTCACCAAACCATTAAACCCCTCGGTGCTGGTTTCCACGCTGGAGTTTAATTCAGATAAATGCGAGGTGCTGCATTTTGGGACAACAAATCTGAGCAGGACTTATACGCCACAACATCGGGAAGACGTGAATGCATTGGGGAGAGTGCAGAAGAGGTTTCTCAGAATAGGTTCCAGGAATAAGGTTCTCAGTAAAGGGGGAAAATTGGCGAGGTTAGGATGGCTTTTCATCGGGAGGAGGAGATTTGAGAGCTTTTAAAACCTGCACAGAATCCCTATAGTGTGGAAACAGGCCCACTGCCAACCAAACCCACACCAACCCTCTGAAGAAATACCCACCCAGACTCACCCCCCCCTACCCTATCCCTATAATCCCACATTTCCCATGGCCAATCCACCCTGACCTGCACACCTTTGGACTGTGGGAGGAAACCGGAGCACCCGGAGGAAACCCACGCAGACACGGGGAGAGTGTGCAAACTCCACACAGACAGTTCATAAGATATTGGAGCCGAATCAGACCATTCGGCCCAATGTGTGTGCTCTGCAGTTCGATCAGGGCTGATACACCCCCCCCATTTTCCCACCTTCTCTCCATATCCCTTCAGACCGGCTGCTGGGCTCCGTGAGGCAACACCGTGAACCACTGAGCCACCGTGCCGTCCTGACAGACAGACAGACAGACAGAGGGGGAGAAACCTCTGGTTTGTCAGGGGATCAGGCTCACGGCACAGATTTAAAACAAAGTCTTTCCAAGTGAGAAAAGCTTCTTCACTCAGTGAGCAGATAAGATCTGGAAATGTTGTGAATCGAGGCTTCAAAGAGGTTATTCGAACAGAGTAGCTGTGCAGGACGGACAAAGAGAAGGCCAGAGATTGGCACCCGGTTAAAACGCTGTGTGAGCTAGTACAGACATGGGCTCAATGGCCTCATTCCGCCTCACACCAGGTTTGTGACACCCACTGGCTCTCTGTTTGAATATTGAAACGCGACAGTATAGACAGTCCAAGTGCCCCCTCCTTCTCATATTCACTGATCCTTTCATATTGTTCTTTGATTGTGTTACCACTGTCCCGCACTTTTACTCTCACCTTTGACCTCCAACTTCTTTCACCTCCAGCAAGTCCCTCCTGGTTGAACCAATTTTCCACCCACCCATCCTTCCTTCCGGCTATAGATTTCCCCGTGTTCTGGTTCGAAGGAGCAGTGTTTTCCAGGGGGTGAGGTGTTGACAGGGTCTCGCAGTGCGTACAGACAGAGCTGTTGTGAATGGTGCCGTTACTCTGTGGGGTCAGTGCGCTTGGATTTACCAGTCAGACAGGAGGCTGGAGGAACACAGCAAGTCAGGCAGCACCAGGAGGTGGAGGGGTCAACGTTTTGGGTGTAAACCCTTCTTCAGGAGCACGTCGTTCAGGGTTCTGAAGGTTCCCAGGGCAAGCTGTGCGGCACGCACTGCCTCCAGCCTCAGGAGAGTGGTGTTTGAGGTGTAGCCCTGCACAGTGACGGGCCACACTGACCCTCCCTCCTGAGTGACTGACTCACTCCCTGACCCTTTGATCTCAAACACCCCCCCCCCCCCCCGCTCCGCGCTCCTCTCCCTGCACAGTTACCTGCTTCCGTGGCACAGATGTAGTGATAGTTGAAGGGACATCCCTTGTAGTAGCAGCCCAGGGTCGCTCCAGGCTCCTGGCAGTGAGAGCATTTCTAGAGAGGAGGACAGGTCAGAGGTCAAACAGAGATACCCACCACACAGGGGCATCCAGCCAATCACGACCCAGGGAGGGGGGAGAGCAAAGTGGGGGAATGGGCGATGGAAGGGGGAGGGAATGAAGGGAATAAGGGAGGAAAGGGGGGGGG
>NW_025210068.1:16868-18261 GCF_004010195.1 Chiloscyllium plagiosum
GGCGGGAACTGGGGGGAAGGTGTGTGAATGTTTGGATTGGTTCATTCAGTGTGCTATTCTGACTGGCGGTCAGTGATGAGTGGGTGTCCCTCAGGGATCAGTGTGGGGACTGTGATTACTCACAATGTGTATAAATGATTTGGAGTTGGGAACCATGTGTACAGTGCACCCAGAGATGATCGGCTGAGCAAAGTGTGCAGAGGACTGAGAGACTTTGCAGAGGAACATGGATACTTTGAGTGAGTGGGCAAAGCTCTGGCAGATGGAATACAATACGAATAAATGTGAGGATTACTTGAATGGTGAAAAGTTGCAGCGTGCTGCTGTGCAGAGGGACTTGGGTGTCCTTGTGCATGGATCTGGTCTGAGGGTTGGTCTGAGGGTACAACAGGGAATTAAAGCAAATGGAATTATGTCCTTCATTGCAAAAGGGATTGAGGTTAAATACAGAGAGGTAATGCTGCAGCTGTACAAGGTGCTGGTGAGGCCACCCCTGGAGTACTGTGTGCAGTTTTGGTCTCCTGACTTGAGAGAGGATGTACTGGCACTGGAGGGGGGGCAGAGGAGGGTCACTCGGTTGATTCTGGAATGGGGGGGGCATTGGTTTATGAGGAGAGACAAAATAGACTGGGATTATACTCACTGAAATTCAGAAGAATGTTTAGATTAGATTAATTCCCTACAGCGTGGAAACAGGCCCTTCAGCCCAACCAGTCCACACCGATCCTCCAAAAAGTAACCCCCCCAAGACCCATTTCCCTCTGACTAATGCACCTGACACTATTTAGCATGGCCAATTCACCCTGACCTGCTCACCTTTGGGCTGTGGGAGGAAACCGGAGCACCCGGAGGAAACCCACGCAGACACGGGGAGAATGTGCAAACTCCAGACAGTCAGTTGCCCCGAGGCTGGAATTGAACCCGGGTCTCTGATGCTGTGAGGCAGCCATGCTAACCACTGAGTCACCGTGCCGCCCACAAAGAAGAGGGTCTTATAGAAAGATGTAAAGTTATGAAGGGAATAAATGAAACAGGCAGAGAGAGGATGTTTCCAAGGGGGGGGGGGCAGGCGGAAGGAGGACAAGACGACACAGCCTCAAAATGAGGGGAAGCAGGTTTCGGACTGAACTGAGAAGGAATTTCTTCACCCAGAGGGTTGGGAATGTGTGGAATTCCCCGCCCGGGGAAGTAGGTGACGCTACTTCAGTGAATGTTTTTAAAGCGAAAGTAGGTTTTTGTTGGAAACATAAAGGAATGAAGGGTTTACGGTGAGAGGGCGGGTCACGGGAGGGGAGGATGTGAAAACATCAGAACGACCTTACTCAACGGCACAGCAGGCTCGCGGGGCCGAGGGGCCGAACGGCCTGCTCCTTGTTCTTGTGTTTTACATTCT
>NW_025210069.1:0-3608 GCF_004010195.1 Chiloscyllium plagiosum
GATTACCTTGTTATGCTTCATTAACTGTCCAACATTTTGTCGTGGCAAATAGACAGCAGAACTTCAAAGATCAAAGAGATTCAAAAACATAGACCACAGAATGTCCATCCTTTTATTACTGTATATGTCAGTACGTTTTCTTTTTGTCTAGTTGACAATTGCCTTGACTTTAGGTGTTCCTAAACTAACGAATACCGTTTATTCCAAAGGCCAGTAGACAAACGCTAAAATCACCGCTATTGAAGTTTGAGATGCCTCGCAGCTTTTGAATTATTTTCGAAACACTTGTATTTATGCAGAGACAAAGATCAAGTTCAGAGCAGAATCTGAAGAATATGGAAAAATCACCATGGATGTTAATTTGGCGATAAGGTCAAGAGACTTTTGTGAAATGAATTTAATGCAGCAATTAGTTCTGACCAATAAAGTTTTTCTTTCTCATCTTTCTCCATCAGAAAACTTCCTTGTCTGTCTTAAAATGAAACATTATTCATTTCAATATTTGTATATCTTGGATTCACTATAGTACCTTTGACTTGGGTAATCTTTTACGCTTTCCCATTTCTTTATTGAGAAAAGACAGCCTACTCCAGTAAAATTAGCATTTCCTGAATTCAGAGATCGACAATAATGGAGTTAAAAATCACACAACAACAGATTATAGACCAACGGGTTTAATTGGAAGCACACTAGATTTCAGAGCGACGGTCCCTCGTCAGGTGGTAGTGGAGGGATCAATCCTAACACACAAAATTTATTAAAACATACAGTGTGACGTAACTGAAATTATACAGTGCAAACTTGATTTTCTGTTAAGCCTTTCATTTGTTAGTATACAGTGATATTTTCACTTCTTTCATGTGTAAATCACAAAACCTTTTCTTAAAAAAGATGCATTCTTGGGTTAGCTGTTAACAATGGTGATAGTTAGACAATATGTTGAAGGTTCTGGATTAGTGGTGCTGGAAGAGCACAGCAGTTCAGGCAGCATCCAAGGAGCAGGAAAATCGACGTTGCGGCCAAAAGCCCTTCATCAGGAATAAAGGCAGAGAGCCTGAAGCGTGGAGAGATAAGCTAGAGGAGGGTGGGGGTGGAGTGGTGCTGGAAGAGCATAGCAGTTCAGGCAGAATCCAAGGAGCTTCAAAATCAACGTTTCGGGCAAAAGCCCTTCATCAGGAATAACGGCAGTGAGCCTGGAGCGTGGAGAGATAAGTTGGAGGAGGGTGGGGGTGGGGAGAAAGTAGCCATGAGAACAATGGTTGAGTGGGGTAGGGGATGAAGGTGATAGGTCAGGGAGGGAGAGGGACTCCCTGAGATTCTTGTAGAGAGAGGAGGAAAACCATTTCAAGACAGGCATCCTTGCAAGAGGATTCGCAGTAAGGTTAAAATCAACGAGGTAAAAACAATGACTGCAGATGCTGGAAACCAGATTCTGGGTTAGTGGTGTTGGCCCCCTGAGTTCTCTGTCTATGCCATGATGTTTAGATTGATACTAATCTAAAAATTAGGATAACGGAGTTTTACATAAATTCATGCAGTTTTGAGCTCAGAGATCTTCATGATTGCATGCAGTATTTGAGCAAAGTACAATGTAACCCTGCAAGTACAAATTCACCCCATAAAATATATGTGTGCACGTTGGTCTTTGTCTGTCTGTCTGTGTGTGTCGGTCTGGATTGGGGGTTGAGAGTGTGAGAAAGTGTATATCCGTGTGTAGTGAGTGCAGAGTGTCTAAAGTCTGTGAGGGGGTGAGTGTGGGAGAGTGTGTTTCTGTAATGGTGTGTGTGGGTGTTTATGTGCGCGTCTTCATCTATGTGTGTCCGTGTGTATGTGTGTATTCTCCAGGCAGAATACTTTCCAACTATAGCCAGTCTCTGCCTTCTGTCAGCCCGACAATTCTGAATCCAGATAGCCAAATTTCCCTGTATCCCATACTTCCTGACTTTATGAATGAGTCTACCATGAGGAATCCTATCAAATTCCTTGCTGTAAACTATATACACCACAAGCACTGTTCGACCATCGTCGACCTATTTTGTCACTTGAACGAAGAATTCAATGCAATTTGAGAGGCATGACCTGCCCCTCACAAAGCCATGCTGAATGCCATTAATCTCACGATGCTTTGCCAAATAGCTATAATTCCTATCCCTCAGAATTCTTTCCAAAACTTTACTGACCACAGACGTAAGACTGACAGGTCCGTAATTGCCAGTGATTTCTCTATTCCCTTCTTGAAACGAGGGACACCATTCACATCCCTCCAATCCTCCAGTACGACGCCCGTAGAGATTGAGGAGACAAATATTCCCGCCAGCGCCTCAGAAACCTCCTGCCATGCTTCCCGAGCAGCCTAAGATAAATCTGATTTGGCCCTGGGGACATAATCAACCTTAATGTTTGCCAAACTTTCCACCAAATCAACTTTATCGATCTTGATCTGGTCATGACTGTATCCCAGCCCCTCAAAGTTTTCATTTACGTCAATTTGCCTTTCCTTGGAGGAAACTGAAGCAAAACACCCAGTTAGGGCTTCCCCTATCTGCACAGACTCCATGCACAAATTCTTTCCACTATCCCTGTTCGGCCCGAACTTCTCTCTGATCATTCTCTTATTCAGCACGTATGAATAACATGCCTTTAGCTTCTTCCTAATGCTTCTTGCCTTTTTCATGCCTCCTCCTTGCTCTCCTCAGTCTATTTCTTAGCTCGTTTCTAGCAGGCCGGTAATCCTCTAAAGCTAATCCTTGCCTCCTCCACTTTCCGGAAGCTGCCTTTTTCCTTTTGACGAGAAGCTCCTCTGTTCTCGTCATCCAAGATTCCTTATCATTACCCCTTCTTACATTTCTCTGGGGGACAAATTCGTGCATCACTCGCAACGACTAACATCTAAATAGTCTCCACATATCTGCTGTGCCTTTTCTGTGCAACAATTAATCCCAGTCTGTACTTCCCAACACCTGTCTGACAACGTCATAATTTCTTTTTCCCTAATTAAATATTTCCCTCGGTAACTGCTACATTCATGCTTCAGGTCTATGCTAAATATGAGGCATTTGTGATCAATGTCACCAAAGCGTTCTCCCACAGCGAGATCTGACACCTGTCCTGGCTCTATTGCCGAGCACCAAATCCAAAATGGCCTCTCTCCTCGTCGGTCTTTCTACATACTGAGGAAGGAAACCCTCCTGAACACACCTGACAAAAACGGCTCCATTAAAACCATCTGCACATAGGAGGTTCCAGTCGATATTGGGAAAGTTGAAATTACCCTTAATAACAACCCTGTTACTTTTGCATTTTTCTGGTATCTGCCCACCTATGAGTTCTTCAATCTCTCGACTGCTATTAGGTGGTCTGTAGAAAACCTGCAATGCGGTGGCTGTACCCTTGCTTTTCCTAACTTCCTCTCATACTGACTCAGTAGACAAATCTTCCTCAACAACGTTCGTTTCTGTAGCTGTGATGCACTCTCTGATTAGAAATGCTACATCCCCTCCTCTTTGTCCACCCTCCCTGTTCTTTATCAACGTTCTAAACCTTGGAACATCAAGCAACCATTCCTGTTCCTGTGAAACCCATGTCTCCGTTATTGCCACAACATCGTA
>NW_025210069.1:4745-8320 GCF_004010195.1 Chiloscyllium plagiosum
CCCTGACACCGGGCAGGCAACATACCTTCCGGGAGTTCGGTGCCTGACCACAAAATCTCCTGTCAATCCGTCTAATTATTGAGTCGCATACCACTACTGCTTTTCTAATCTCCCCACCTCCCTTCTGAGCCACAGTGCCAGGCTCAGTGCCAGAGACCTGACAACCTAATAGGCTGTCCCCATCAGCAGTATGCAAAACGGCATACTGAGTGCTGAGGGGAACAGCCACAGGTGTCCCTGCTCTGACAGTCGGTTCACTTTCCTCCCCCTGACCGCAAACCAGCTGTGCTTATCCTGTGTCTGGGAAGTTACCACCTTCCTGTACATTCTCTCAATTCCCCCCTCAGCCTACCGGATGATCCATAGTTTATCCAGCTCCAGCTCCAGTTCCATAACTCGGTTTTCGAGGAGCTGGAATTGGGTTAAAAGAGGTGTGTGGGAGGGAGGCCCTACGCTGTAAGGTCTCGGGTTTAGATCTCACCCACTAAAAACTTCCCAGCAGTCATTTGCTCCTCCCTCGCACCTCTCGGCAAATGGAAGCCCTGACGTCTGAAGTAAGTGTTTTAAGCAGTCAGTCTCACCTTCCCAGCAGGCTGTTCCTTCTTAATTTTCATTTATTCAATCACTCTCTGTAGTTTAGAGCAGTCAGAATGAAGGCAAGCACAGTTACATGTTCCTCTTGCAGGATGTAGGAAATAAAAGACTCCACCGGTGTACATACTGACTTTGCTGGCGAGAAGGATATCGAACTCCAGCTGTCAGAGACTGTAGTTGGAACTGGACAAACTTCCGAACATTAGGGAGGCGGAGTGGGGTGAATGAGGAAGTGTTATGGTGCGACAGTCACAACTAAGTTGCAGTACAAAGGTGGCTCCGTTACCGTGATCGGAGGGAAAGAGAATAGACAGACATTGTAGGGCCGTTCAATCAATAATTAGAATGCCGTTTTGGAAACTGCTAGCGGAGGAGCACACAGTGTCCACCAACACCATGGAATTGTTCAGGGAGAGGTGCGCGCCACAGGGAGTGGAGTGCATCATTTCTCCCTCCAACTCTATTTTGATTTAGTCCCTACCCTCCCCTTCACTGTTTTGATCTCATTGTTTGATCACACAGCATTGTCTATGGATGTGAAGGGTACTGCTTGTCACAGGCTAGTCGGCTGTTTCCTTTCTTCCTGGTGGTGGAAAATTGAATAAAGATTCGTGCATATCGTGTCTTTAAATGTGTCTCACACCTGCACACACACAACATGGGTGCTGGGTAAAAAATAAGCACTACCACAGTTAGGTGTTAGTGTGGGGGTAAAAATGGTTAGGAGTGTATAAAAAGAAAACTGCGAGCGGATCGACCGACAAGGGGAAATCCAAAGCGGCCAGATTTCTGACACTAAACCTGGCTATGTGGCTGGGAAAGTAAGAGGGGAGAATAGGACAGCAATAGGGATAGGAGGTTCAGTAGTGAGAGGAACAGACAGGAAATTCTTTGGCGTGAGTTGGACTACTGGATAGTGTTGCCTTCCGGCTGCCAAGGTCAGGGCTGTCCTTGATTGCATATACGGGATGCTGAAGGGGAGGTAGAGCAGCCAGAAGTCGTGGTGCACATCGGTAGCCAATGGCGTTGGGAGGAAAAGGGAGGAAGACCTAAAAAGCGAATATAGGGAATTTAGTTGCAAGCTGGAAGGCAGTATGAACAGAGCAGTAATCTTCGGATTGTTGAGCGTGCCACGTGCTAGTGAGGCTAGGAATAGAGAGCGAGAGCAGATGGAAACGTTGGTTGCAGGGTTGTTGTCCAAGGAAGGGCTTCAAATATGCAAATATTTAGGATACTTTCTAGCGAAGGTAGGAGCTTTCTAAGAAGGACAGATGGCATCTGAACTGGAGGAGCAAAAATATTCTGGGCACCAAGTTTGCTCAAAACATTCGAGAAGATTTAAACTGGTTTTGCATGGTGGTGGGGACTGAGCTACGGTTCAAATAATGGAGTATGTAGCGAACCCCCAGATACAGCGCACAGAGTGTCTCTGAGGAGGGAGAGGCACTTGAAAGAGAAGAGGTGCAGTCAGAGGGTTTAACTGTGTCTATTTTAATGCAAGAGTGTCAGAATAAATTTTGGCGAACTTGGAACATAGATCAGAACTTGCAACATGATGTGGTATCCGTTATGAAGACTTGGATATCACAGAGAGAGGAATGGTTGTTGAATGTTCCAGGGTCTTGTGGTTTCGAAATGATGAGGGGAAAGTAAAAGACTTGCTGGAGTGGCATTGCTAGTCAGTAATACTATACGTGCTCTAGAAACAGAAATCATCGAGAAGGGGTTGTCTCCAGAATCAGTGCCGGTGGAAATTAGGAACAGGAAAGGAACGTCACTTGATTAGGAATTTTCTATCGGCCACCAATACCAACAGAGGCAAAGAGGAGCAGACTGAGAAGCAGATACCGGAAATGGGTCGAAGTAATGGGGACGTTGTTCTTGGTGACTTCAAAGCCACTAATATTGCTTTGAACCTACTTAGATCAAGCAGCTGGATGAAGATTTTCTCAGATGTGTCCAAGAAGGGTACTTGATGCAATATATCGATTGGCTGGGTAGAGATGAGGCCAAATTGAATGTTAGTGCATGGCAATGAACCTAGCCAGCTGAAAAATCTCTCAGTGGGAGAGCATTTTAGTGCTAGCGATCACAGCTCCATGACATTAACTCTCCTCATGGAGAAGGATAGCAGCAGACGGTATGGGAAAGTTTTTAATTGGGGACTAGGGAATCATGTTACTTTTCAGCAAGAACTGAGGTACCGAGATTTGGAAGCAGTATTCTCAGGAATGTGCATAACAGAAATGTGGAGTTTCTTTCAGAAGCACCTACAGAAAGTGCTACCCAGTTTTGTCTCAGTGAGGCAAAAAAGTAGTTTGAAAGAATCTCGGATAACAAGTAATGTGGAAGATCTAGTCCACAGAATGAACAATATTATTCAAGGTTGAAGAGGTAAGGATCATACGGGGCTTTAGAGGATTTCAAAGTAGCCAGGAAGTACCTACAATTTTTGGGAGGATAGAGAGTGAGAGACAGAATGTGTAATGGAGAATGGGACAGAGAGACAGAGAGAGAGAGAAAGAAAGAGAGAGTTCGAGAGAGAGGAAACTAGTGGCTGACGGGAAAGTAAATTTTCCCAGTTAAAAGGCACTAAACTCGAGCATCAGTGGCCTTCGAGCTTTGAGTGACCCGATGTCGTTTAGGGAGTACGGTTTGTGTTCGAAAAAGAGACTCCCCAATGGTATGTTGCCACCCAGGTGTACTCAGAGCGGCCGCAGAACATTCTGAAGGTGGAAGGTGAACAACCAATTGTCGTGGTGCATAAAACACCAATGATGGAGGTAAATAAAAGGACTGGTATCCGACAAGCAGAATTTAGAGAGCTTGTTGCCAAGTTAAAAAGTACGACCTCAGAGGTAGTAATAGCAGGGCTGTTACCAGTGCTGATTGCTCACCAGAGTTGACATGAAAGAATAAACATCGCTTGAGCGATAGTGCAGGAGGAAGGGTTCTGATTTTTGCGACATTGAGACTGGTTC
>NW_025210069.1:10457-18263 GCF_004010195.1 Chiloscyllium plagiosum
GGGGGAAAAGGCATCCATTGTCCACCGTATCTAAACTTCTGATCAACATGCACGTCTTGATTAAGTTGCCTCTCAACGTTCTTCTCTCCAACGAAAGTAGCCTCAGTTCCCTCGGTCTTTCCTCGTAAGACCATTCTTTTATAACAGGCAATATCCTAGGAAATCCTCTCTGAAACCTTTCCAAAGCTTCCACATCTTTCCTATAATTTGGTGACCAGACTATAAGTAAAACCCCAGGTGCAGCATTACCAGTCTCTTGTACAGTTTCAGCATGTCCTCGTGGCTTTGAAACTCAATCGCTGTACCAGTCAATGGCAGCACATCCAGATCATTAATAGACATGACAAACAACAGTGGCCCCAAAACAAATCCTTGTGGCACACCACTGGTAACTGAGCTCCAAGATGAAGATTTCCTATCAATCATCACACTCTGTCTTTTTCAGTTAACCAATTACCGATACAGATCTCTAAATGACCTTCAGTCCCGAAACACCACATTTTATGCAATGATAGGCAACTAAATTTGCCAGGATATCGATGGTTCAGGCCGGATAGGGAGGGCAGTAAACGTAGTGGAGATTTTGCAGAAAATAGGGTTCGATGGAGGACTAGAACAGTGAGGCAATATGGGCAGACCTCAGAAAATATAGGGGTGCAGTAACAATGTTGGAGCAGTACTACAGGCCTCCCAATGAAGAGTGTAATTTCGAGGTGCAAATATATAAACTGATTATAGAAAGACATCAGGCATCAGGGTGATGGCGACAGGAGACTCAATTTTTTCAACATTGACTGGAATTCATTTAGTGTCAGTGGTGTAGATGGAGCAGCATTTGTCAGGAGCATCCAGGAGGTCTTTCTAGAGCAGTATATAAATAATCAAATTCAGGAAGAGGCCGTACTGGACGTAGTGTTGGGGAATGAGACTAGCCAGGTGGTTGACGTTTCAGTATGGGATTAGTTTGGGAATAGTGATCACAAGTACATACGTTTTAGAATACTCATGGACAAGATGAGAGTGGTCCGAAGAAAAGAATGCTAAATTGGAGTCCCGACTACTATTGCAAAATTCGGCAGCATCTGGGCAATTTAGAATGGGAACAATATAGGACCAATCTGGAACGAGGAATTCAGAAGGAGAAAAGGTTCATGAGATATCTTTACAAACAGGGTTAACTGAAATCATGAGGCCTTGTATTCATATATAAGGAGCAAGAGAGTGACTCGAGAAATGGTTGGCCCACTCAAGAGACATAGGAGGAAAGCTATGAATGGAGTCAGAAAAAATGTTTGAGACTCTTAACGAGTTCTTTCAGTTCGTATTCACCGAAGGGACGGAGGTGGCGGCTGCTAACGTGGAAGATAGACATTTGCTTACTTCAGGTCATGTCGGCATAAGGAGGGAGAAAGTATTGTATTACAAAAGGCATGAAGGTGGAGAGGTCCCCAGGTCCAGATTTGATCTATTCCAGGCTAATTGGGGGAAGTGAGAGAGGAAGTAACAGACACCTTAATAGATATCTTTGCAGCATACTTGAACACAAGTGATGTCCTAGAGGACTGGATAATTGTTGACTTTGCAAGACCTCACATTGAGCAATACTTAGGACCGCTCACCATCTTTTGCACCCCATCCCCAGCTCACCAATGCTGAGCTGAAATGTCAGGACAACTTTCATCACTGTCCACAATACCACCAATTACAAACTTAGTAATCATACGTTGTACATTCTAATCAAAGTCATTTATATCGACAACAAACAATAATCGGCCGAGCACCGTCTCCTCAGGCGTTCCACTGGACACAGATCTCCTGTCCAACAAGCATCCTTCCACTATTACCACCTGCTTCCTTCCATATTACTAATTATGCATCGAATTTGCCAACACTCCCTGGATTCCATGCGATGTAACCATCCCGAGCACCCTACCATTTGGAACATTATCAAAGACCTTTTTGAAATCCATACAGACCATGCCCAAGGCCCAGCCTTCGTCAATCCTGTTGGTCACTTCGTTAAATAACGCTAATTTGTTGAACATGATCTCCCACACAAGAAACCATTCTAACTCTTCCGAATCAAACCCTGCCTTTCCAAACAAATGACAGGCTTTTCTTTCAGAATCTTCGCAATTAAATTACCCACCACAAAGTTGACGCTTGCCGGTGCATATTTCCCAAGTTTTTCTTCTTCGCACTTCTTGAATAATGGCACAATGTTGGTCAACCTCCAATCTTTCAGGACGTCACCCGTGGCTATCAATAATGCAAAAATATCAGCATGAGCTCCCACACATTCGGTGAGCGCGTCTGGCAGTGTTCTTGGATTTATCTCGGCAGGCCTAGGAGGTTTATTCACCTTCAAACATTCTAATACATGTAACACCTCCTCTACTGGGAAAAGGACTGACCACTAACATCAGCAAGATCCCATGACTTCAAATCGTTCTTTCCGATAAACACATCAAATAAGTATTCACTGAGGACCTCGTCCATCTCTCTTCACACGTACATATTAGCTTGGTCGTTGAGAGACCCTATTCTGTATTTCATAATTCATTTTCTCCAAATATACGTAAATACTCAACTTTTACCAATTATGCTGTGCCTTCTGCCAACAATTGTAATAATCTGTAGTCCGATAAACAATGTTATAATTAAGAACATTATTTTGAGATAATGCCTGTGAAGAGAGAAAAATGTAATTGGTTTCTCAGTCCATCCCTCCACGCATAACATCAATACATTTATGCTGTCTGTATCTGTGTGTTACTGGACGTTTATTTGGGAGTTAGTGTTTTCATTTTTAAAGTTATATGTCGATAGTGCATGACTGTCTAGCCACTGTCACAAGTTATGAAATAATTCTTGGCAAGTCCAGACATCTGGTCTGCGCTTATTGCCGAATTAGGTCCGACGAAATGGGAAATTCGGTGCAATCAATGTGCACTTTTATGACAACTATGAGATTAACGGGGCCTTCAATTACAAAGTTTCCTCTCTGAGGGATAATGCGACTGTATATTACTAAGGATTCTGGACGACAAAGTTTGATCAAGCACTATGTCCTGTGAGCACAGTCTTCCAAATTGTGGCCTCAACCACTTTCCTTCTGAGCCTGCTGTTTGGAGGGACGTTGGCATCAATTGATAAATCCATTAACCTGCTTGTTGATTCCCAGAATATGGAGGACCTGCTGGCAACTTACTAAATGTTGAGAAAAAAGTATATGGAGGTATTTTCTCTGTCATTTGCAATGCAAGAATCGTGCAATGAATGTAGCCATTGTCTGATGCAAACCAAACTGACAGGTCAGTACACAAAATGCATGGTCCACTCTCAGAAGAGGTTTTTGATAACTGGAACAGTATAAAATAAAACTGCATTACAGTGAATGCATAGAGGGAATGGAGAACCCAAGTCAAAACTAAATCAGTTCTAAAGGGGATAAGTAAACGAATTTTGACAACCAGTATTGGAAGCCAATGCAATGCCAGAAACGTTTTGTGCTTTTATAGGTATTTACCGCTCTCAGAAATGTCAAATCTCTACATTACGATACATTCAAGACCGAACGTTTGCACTTTCTTCTGTCCATGTCCCACGTTACTTAAGAGCTACACTGTGTCACAATGCTAGTCTTTTTACAAGATTACTATGCCATTGAGATTCCTTGTTCCTGAGAGGTTGTAATTGGCCAGGTTCGAACTCGGCTGCTTTGAAAGGGTTATTGGGGGCATTTTTTGTTTACCACACCAGATAATGTCTCTGGCCTGATTGGAGATTTTGATTCAGATCAGTAGTTCTGTGTGATGAAAGACTTCTGAGGCCAGTCCAGCTGGGAACTCGCTTTCTCACACTTCTGGCGTGTAAGCCCTAATTTGTTTCAGTTTTACTCTTTTTACAAAGTGATGTGTTCATTGGGAGACTGTTTCAGGTGTTTTTCGGAGCAGCATCATTCGGTCTGAACATCTCTCGCGTTTTTGAATCAGGTAAGTTATTCGGTATTCTATTTACTGGTCTTTCTGTTGCAATCCATAATTTTCGAATTAATTCTATTTGCTTAAACCTTTGAAGTAGGATCAGCTAATTCTCTCTGGGAATATCTATGATACATTTACCTGAAACAAATAGCAAATTTACCTTCTGGGCTACCTGCTTAAAATTGTTTTGAGGGGATCGGGTCTGGTCTGTAACAACTGTGAAACTAAATACTTTAGTTCCACGTAAATCTCATCAAATGGAAAGTGGCAGAAAATGAAAGGAATCCAAGTTAATAACTGGTCGCTGGACTGGCTGCAATTGAAAAACTGGTAAAGAATATTTCGAAGTGGGAGTAGGCAAACCAATTCCTTGGTACCCGCTCTGCCAGTGAGCATGATCATGACTAAATTTTACTGGTCTCATCTCCAGGATCCTATATTTTACCTATCTCATTTTCTGACAAATTTCATCGGAAGCACATTTATTCGTCTCTTAAATCCGTCAATTGATTGTGCCACCACTGAACTATTTCAGTGAGTGCCACAGATTCACAACTCTCTGAGCGAATTAGTTTCGCCTCATCTCAATTTTTAATCTGCCTCCGCTCATTCTCTCCCTCGATGAACTATTGTTTGAGACTGTTCTATAAGGGGAATCATTTGATAAACAAACTCAGCTATCAAATGTGCTTTAGCATTTGTTTTACCCAACCCGGAACTGCTCTCATTCTTCTGAACTGCAGCGATTAGAAGCCCAAGTCTTTTAAATACTGGTCCTATGACAGCCCGTTCAAGACCGGAAAAAAACCTGAGGATCATACTCTGAATTGCATCCAGTGCCAACATACCCCCCTCCCTCCCGTGAGGAGACCAAAACGAGAAACAATATTCCAGATGTGGTCTTACCAAAGCTTGACAAAAGTGTAACAACACGTCTTTACTATTAATAATTTCGTATTTTTGCATTAAATGCCAGGAATTCATTTCCAGGTCATTTTATACAGAATATAAATAGTTGAGGTTCGACAAGAGAATCAATAATTACTGTACAAGTACAATAATTACTGTTCACATTACAGTGTGGAAACAGGCCCTTCGGCCCAACAAGTCCACACCGACCCGCCGAAGCGGAACGCACCCATATCCCTACATTTACCCCTTACCTAACACTACGGGCAATTACTATGGCCAATTCACCTGACCTGCACACCCTTGGATTGTGGGAGGAAACCGGAGCACCCGGAGGAAACCCACGCAGAAACGGGAGAATGTGCAAACTCCACACAGTCAATCGCCTGAGGCGGGAATTGAACGCGGGTCTCAGGCGCTGTGAGGCAGCAGTGCTAACCATTGTGCTACAGTGGTTAGCACTGCTGCATCACAGCGCCGGAGCCCCGGGTTCAATTCCCGCCTCAGGCGACTGACTGTGTGGAGTTTGCTCGTTCTGCCAGTGTCTGCGTGGTTTTCCTCCGGGTACTCCGGTTTCCTCCCACAGTCCAAAAGATGTGCAGGTCAGGTGAATTGGCCATGCTAAATTGCCCGTAGTGTTAGGTAAGGGGTAAATGTAGGGGTATGGGTGGGTTGCGCTTCGGAGGGGCGGTGTGGACTTGTTGGGCCGAAGGGCCTGTTTCCACACTGTAAGTAATCTAATCTAAAACTTCAAACCAACTTCTTGCTTGCCGGTGTCTTTTTGCGATCTTGAAATCTTGGTTCTGACTTTACTACTCTCATCCTGATAACTGTCCACAATCCAGAGTATTTTGTAAAATCATTACTAATGCAATCAGCATCTCCCTTGTCACTTCCTTCAAATACCAGCAATGCAAGCCCTGGGGACTTAAATATATTTACACCCAACAGTTCACTGAATATATTCTACCGAGTTATTGTAATTTCACCAACTTACTCTGTGGTTTCTGCAGTTTTTCAGACAAAGTTTTTTTTCCCACTGTGTAAACAGCATCAAGGTTTTGGTTTACTGCCTCTGGAATTTCTCAGTTCCTCCTCATTACCCGCCATTTCGTCTCGAAAGGTCAATCAATTACATTCAGTACTGTGTTCATTTTTTGTGTCAGTATTGATGTAAGTAGCATCAGTATTAAAGGTTTCTGCTTGTATTTTTTTTTTGCTCATTTAACTCTTTTGATTTCATTTCGAGCGACCATTTGCTGACTTTTAAAGTTCTCCCAATTCTCGAGATTGCTTCTACCTTTTTGAGTATGATATGCCCTCGCCTTTGCTTTTTTGTTATTCATGAATTCCTAAGAAATCCACGGATTTTTTTTTTCTCATTTATACAATTCCGCTTCCTCTCACGAAGATAATTTAATGCTGCCATATGTCGCATCTCTCTAATCAGTTGCCATAGTTGCTCTGAAGTTCTACACTTCAATATTGTTTGCCAAACCCAAGCTGAGCCAACTCATTCTTCAGGTCTGTATAATTACGTTGTCCAAAGCTTTGCATTTTGTATGTGACGCTTTCTTCAGTTTTTCAAAAGAATTTCTTCTCTGGCAGATTGTGGTCAATCCTTCCAAGCGTATCTTTCACTGCAAGACCATTTATGGATCGCTACTTGTTATCAAATCTAAAACAACCTGTTCGCTCTCTGGTTCTACAGCATACTGCTACAATCAGCCATTTCTCAGACATTGCAGGAGACTTCCATCAAGATTCCGTTGCCGAAGTCATTAATTCAAACAATTCACGTCACATACAATTAATGTTACCCTTATCACAATCCCTCATTATTTTTCTGTTTATGCTATGCCCCATTTTGGATGGACTGAACGGGGGCGTATAAATAACTCTGACATTCTATGAAGATGTAACCAGTAGAGTTGGCAAGAGTGAGCCAGTCGATGTGGTCTATTTGGAATTTCACAAAGTGTTTGACAAAGCCGCACATTAGAGATTTTAGTGCAAGATTAACGCTTATGGGTTTGACAAAGTGCCTGAATGGAAAACTGTTTTGCAGAGAGCAAACAAAGAAGATCAATTAATATTTGTTTTTCATTTGGTAGAGAATAACTGGTATGGTGTCAGAATGGTTCGTTCTAGTATCCAAGCTATAAACATTATATGTTAATGATTTGATTGAGGGAACAAAATGTAACATCTCAAAACTAGCAGGTAGTATCACGTTCGATGGGAGGGTAAAATGCTTCGAAGATGCAGGGGTCCATCAGCATGTTGTGAACAGATCGGCTGAGTGGAGTGGGCAAAGCAATGGCAGATGTTGTGTAATTGGCAGAAATTTAAGGATATTCACTTCGAATGCAAAAACAAGACGGCAGATTACGAACTGAATGGCTGCGAATTGGGAGGAAGCAAGTGTGCAGTGGAACCTTGGACTTCTTGTGCACCCGTGCAACAGATGGTAAACAAGGCAAATATAATGTTGGCCTTCACTGCGAGTGCAGGAACAGGGATGTTTTGTGGCAGTTATATAAGGCCTTGGTGTGGTCACATCGAAAGGTTGTCTGCTTTTTTGAGGATGAATGCTCTTGCTCTAGTGGGAGTGCAGTCAAGTTTTACCAGAGTGATTCCGGGGACGGTGGGACTAACATATGAGCAGACATTTACTCAGTTATGTTTCTTTTTCGTGGAGTTCTCATAAATGAGCGTCGATCTCAAAAAAAACTAAGAAAATTCTAAGAAGATTAGATAGTGTAGATGCAGAGAGGATGTTCCTGACGGTTGGTACGTACAGAATCACTGTATGAGGATTCGGGTGGATAATTTTGGACGTGAATACAGGGTGAACCTGTGTAAATCATTACCACAAAAGCATGAAATGTGGTCAATAAGAGGCTGGGTA
>NW_025210070.1:0-795 GCF_004010195.1 Chiloscyllium plagiosum
AACACTTCATACCCAGTGTGAACCTGCTGGGGTTTCGGGGATGGGATGAATCACTGAACCCCTTCTCACACACTGAGCATCTGAATGGCCTCTCCCCTTGTGTGGGCTCACTGGGGTCTCAGGGGGCAGGATGAATCACTGAATCTCTTCTCACACACTGAGCATCTGAATTGCCTCTCCCTTATGTGGGGTCACTGGGGTCTCAGGGGGCAGGATGAATCACTGAATCCCTTCTCACACACTGAGCATCTGAATGGCCTCTCCCCTGTGTGGGATCACTGGGATCTCAGGGGACAGGATGAATCACTGAATCCCTTCTCACACGATGAACATCTGAATGGTCTCTCCCCTGTGTGGGCTCACTGGGGTCTCAGGGGGCAGGATGAATCACTGAATCCCCTCTCACACACAGACCATCTAAATGGCCTCTCCCCTGTGTGGGCTCACTGGGGTCTCAGGGGCCAGGATGAATCACTGAATCCCATCTCACACACTGACCATCTGAATGGCCTCTCCCGCTGTATGGGCTCACTGGGGTCTCGGGGGAGGAATGAATAACTGAATCCCTTCTCACACACTGAGCATCTGAATGGCCTCACCCCTGTGTGGGCTCACTGAGGTCTCGGGGGTGGGGGGTGGGGGTGGGGCAGAATAAATCACTGAATCCCTTCTCACAAACTGACCATCTGAATGGCCTCTCCCGCTGTATGGGCTCACTGGGGTCTCGGGGGAGGAATGAATAACTGAATCCCTTCTCACACACTGAGCATCTGAATGGCCTCTCCCCTGTGTGGG
>NW_025210070.1:1356-5181 GCF_004010195.1 Chiloscyllium plagiosum
TCCAGCATTTCAGTTACATCCATGTCCTTTTATTCTAATGTGATGCTGGTTACTGCCTCTGCCATCCCATCAATGAGTTCCTGCTACCCACAATCTCCGAGTGAAATGAATTCTTCCCTCCCCTTCTTTCTGAGAATTAGTTTCAATCTAAAACCTCCGGTTTCTGACCACTCAGTTAATGAATAGCTCCTTCCTATCCACTCGATCTGGATTCCTCAGCATTTTATCACTTCAATTAAATCTCAGCTCATCCTCCTCGGAAATCATCCCCAATCAATCCAACCTTTCCTCAGAGCAGAAATTTTCCAATTGTAGAAACATTCTGACTAGTCTCCTGTGTACCCTCTCTGGTGTGATCACATCAACCCTGGAATAAGGGGATCAGAATTGTGTGCAGTACTTTAACTGTGGTCAAATGAGTGTTGCTGACATTTCTCATGTCACCTCTGTGTTCTTGTGGTTGTCACTCAGACAAGAAGTGTCCTGGATTTCCCATATGGAACTGGATGTGCACTCCATGGCGCTGGGATTCCCTATCATGTGATTATTTGTTAATTAACCTTAAATTAACTTCAGATTAAAACAACATTATCAGCTACCCACCAATCAACTTCTTCCATTATACTCAAGTCACCATACTTTTCAAAATCTCTTTAAATGTATTACTATTTAAACACAATAGGCTTTAATTTGCTGATCAAGTATTCAGATGTCTTCACTGTTACAATCACTTGAAGATTATCTTTACCTTCAGCTACATTTGGTGAATTGAACAATGATTGTAAATATATGAATATCAAAGGGACTTGAGTTTTATGATAATTAATCCAGTCTGACTTTCTTGTTGGTTAATATCTTGAAAAGAACTGTCCTCAAAACTCCAGCTTGCTCTGACCTCATTCACAACTGGATGCGGCTGGACTGTAGATCTTAGATCTGTTCTGTTATTTCCCGGATTGCTTCACTCTGTCTTTCACTTGCTACTTATGCTGTTTGGCACGCAAGTAGTCCTCTTTGGTAACTTCATCAGGTTAACACCTCATTTTTAGGTATTTATGCTGCTGTTACTGGCATACCCTCCTGAATTCTCTCAGTTGAATGAGGATTGATCCTCTGATTCGATAGTAAGAGGTAAGTTGGGGGATATGCTGGTCCATGATTCTGTAAGTTTTGTTGGAGTACAATTCTACTGCTATTGTTGGAAGGAAAGAGCTAAACGCTTACACTTGTCGGCCCCATAAACAAGAAGCTACATGCAGTATCATGAACACTGATAGGCGAAGACAGGAAATACGAGCAACACGATACAATGATGCAGGATCACAACTGCAGTAAGCGGAGTTTAAGATCCAACTTGACATAGGAGTAGAGAAAGAAGCAGCTGATCAGATTGTCTCCTTCATAGTCATAAAGAGACTCTGAGATTATTGCACTGTTGGAGGTGAGGATGGAGGAGGTGGGGGAGATGGGGAGCCCTTCAAAAGAAACTATTCTGCCTGAGAGTTATGGGATTGACTTGATTGCCATGCATTTAACAGAAAGCTAATTGAAACTGTTTTTATCACCAAAAGATAACAAGACTGATGGTGCTTCCAATCATCATCAGAAACAAACCCCAAAATACATTGTTCATAGATGGATGTCAATAGCCAATCAACGTCCAACTCCTGCAATTATTCAGCAAACGTATGTGTAATTACCCAGTTCTGATTAACCAGAAAGTCGCTGTTCACTCTGTGCAGATGGACAGCGATGTGGGGAAGTACTGGCCTAGTGGTATTGTCACTCGACTGCCAATCCAAAGCCCCAGATAACGTTCTGGAGACCTAGGTTCAAAGCCTGCTGAGTAGATGGGAGAATTTGAATTAAAAAAAAAAAAATCTCTGGACTTTAAGAAACTAATGATGACCATTAATCGATTGTCAGAAAAACCCATCTGATTCACTAATGCCCTTTCAGGAAGGAAGCTGGCATCCTTACCTGGTCTGGCCTACATTGTGACTTCAGACCCACAGAAAAGTGGTCGACTCTTACCTGCCCTCTGGGCAATTAGGGATGGGCAGGAAATGCTGCCGGACCAGCGACACCCTCATCCTGTGAATGAATAAATGAAAATAAAAGTCTCTACCCAGTGTGAATCTGTGCATGTTCAACAATGTTGTGAACATTTCCAAAACTAAGTTCTCTATGTGCAAAACTTTATGAACTGCCAAAATCATTGTTCATTACTTGGTGTGAACAAGAGAAAAAAAAATCCATCAACTTGTGGTTATGAGTAAATTCACTGGTGTCTCAGCAGGATGGATGCCTGAGTGAATCTCTTCCCACACCCCACACATGCACACACACAGAGCAGGTCAACAGCTCCCCATCTGACCTTAGTTCTTGTACCATCTCCTATCGAATACATATATTTTTGTCTGCTATATCTAGGTCTGTTATAATCTTATACAGCTCTATCAAAAATATATTTTACTTCCAAAGAAAATACCAATTTCTTAAAAACAATCCAGTAACTGTGTTTTCTTCATCAGTGAACCACTCCAGTAAGTCTGTACGCCACACTCTGAAGATCACTCATATCCTTCATTGTTGATGCCTATTTTGTTCCACAAATCCAGACGTTGCAAGTTTTCTGCACAACAGCAGTAGCTTTATTATTGGGAAGCCGGCGAGATTTTCAAAGTGTCTCTAAAGTAGCAGACTGCCTACATGTAGAGACTCTTCTTCATGAATCTCTGCCTTACCCACAGAGACAGTATATTTAATAGGAATTAGACAAAGGCATATCAGTAATATGGGCGATTGTAATTAATATCAGTAATATGGGCGATTTAAAGTAGGTAATTATGACCTTACAAAGCTTGATGAATGACGATGTCCTGTGATAATGTGTGAATAGATTGCAGAAACTGATTATCGTATTGTTCATGATTATGTGTTCATGGGAAGAGATTAAGGCAGAAGTGTTCTTCCTTCAGTAAATGGGGCATTCACTTACCTATGCTCATATGGATGGGAGGTAAGACAATGGGAGCGGGAGGCAGTTTAACAGGGCTTTGCCCAGGGCTCTCAGTCTTGTCTGGAAAGGGCAAATTCCTCTGTCTGAGGTTACGGGGTAATCCACATCTGTGGCTTCAAGAGGTTTTATTTTGAGATACTGTCAGCATCCCCCCTTCTGAGGTGTTCTGTCTGTATTATAAGAGTACAGGTCGGCATTTGGCAGGGGTATGTTTAACCCTTGAGACCCAATGGTGTCCTGAAAGAGAAGCAAAAAGTATGGAACTGTCCCCTCTATGCTATTTTAACGTCTTCGTTCTGACCAGGAATCTATTGACCAGAATTGAATGCAATGATTGACTGTGACCTAACTACAGCTTTGTCAAGGGTCAGCATCTTTTCCGTGATTTTGTTATCATTCCCCCATTAATGAAGCCCAGCATCCCATTTGTTATACTCAAAACACTCAAGAAACTTGTCTGACACAACTCCCTTTAAACTTGCACATGTTGGAACTGCTCAGCAGATCATGCAACATCTGTGAAGAAAAATCATTTAATGTTTCGGGTCTGGTCACCCTTCCTCAGAAACGTTAACTTTAATTTATCTTCATAGAAGCTGCTAGACCTGCTGAACTTTTCCCGAAAATGTTTTTGTTTCTGGTTTACAGCATCTGCAGTTTTTCAATTTTCATTTCTTTCAAACTTGCCCTCCTCCCCTTAAATCTATGGCCTCTAGAATTTGCATTTTCACCTTGGAAAAAGATTCAGATTATTCACTCTGTCTGAGCCTTTCAGATCACCCACAGCCAATGACTTTCCCAAA
>NW_025210070.1:8125-18263 GCF_004010195.1 Chiloscyllium plagiosum
TGCATTGAACTCCACTTGCACCTCTCAGCCCAATTCTGCAGTTTATCTAAATCCCCCTTCAACCTGTAACATTCTTCCAAACTGTCTACTACTCCACAGACTTTAGTGTCGTCTGCAAATTTAATAATCCATCCACCTATGCCTGCGTCTAAGTAATTAAAAAAATGAGAAACAGCAGTGAACCCAAAACAGATCTTTGCGGAACACCACTAGTAACTGGGCTCCAGACAGAATATTTTCCATCAACCACCACTCGCTGCCTTCTTTCAGAAAGCCAGTTTCTAATCCAAACTGCTAAATCACCCTCAACTCCATGCCTCTGCATTTTCTCCGTCAGCCTACAATGTGGAAAATTATCAAAGGCTTGACTGAAGTCCATGTATACCACATCAACTGTCCTACCTCATCTGAATGCTTGCACACCTTCTCATAAAGTTAAGTGAGGTTTGTGAGACATGACCTGCCCTTGACGAAATCATATTGACTATCTGAAATCAAATTGTTGCTTGCTCAATGATAAGATTTATCATCTCTTATAATCCTTTCCAAAAGCATTCCTACAACAGAAGTAAGGCTCACTGGTCTATAATTACCTGGGTCATCTCTGCTGCCCTTCTTGAACAAGGGCACAATATTTGCAATCCTCCAGTCCTCATGTACTAAACCCGTAGAAAATGATGACTCAAATATCAAAGCCAAAGGCTTTGCTATCTCCTCACTAGCTTCCCAGAGAATCCTCGGATAAATCCCATTCAGCCTCGTGACTTGCCTACTTTCTCTCCTTCCAGAATTGATAACAGCTGTGCGTAACTAACCTCAATCCTTTCTAGTCTAATATCTCGTACCTCATTTTTGTCCTCTACAATATTCTCTTTTTCCTGTGTAAACACCGATGAGAAATGTACATTTAGGACCTCTTCTATCTCTCCAGAGTCCACACTCAACTTCCCACTTCTGTCTTTGATTAGCTGTATTCCTACCCTAATCATCCTTTTTTTCTTCACATACCTATAGAAAATTTTAGGATTCTCTTTTATTCTATTTGCTAAAGACTGTTCATGTCCTCTCTTTGCTCTTCTTAACTCTCTCTTTAAATCCTTCCTAGCTCATCTGTACTCTCCATTGCCTCATCTGGACATTTTGCCTCATCAATACAGAAGCCTCTTTCTTCTTCTTGATAAGAGATGCAATTTCTGTAGTAAAGCAAAGCTTACAAACTTTGTCTGTGCCCGTTGGGTCACCCCACAGCCATTGAATTTCCAAAGACAACAATCCAAGATTTTCCAACCTCTCCCAATCCAGGCAATATCCTGGTAAACCTGTTTCCACCTTCCCAAAAGCCTTCACATCCTACCTATAAAGTGGTGATCAAAACGGCACACAAAACCCCAAAGTGGATTTAATTCCCGTTTTATATTCACTCCCCTTACAGAAGAAGGCAAGCCGGCATCCACCTCCTTCACCACTTTCAGGGAGCTGTAAACTTGCACCTGAAGATCCTTCTGTATATCAGTGCTGCTCAGGGCACTTCCGTTTAGTGTATACATTCCTCTTGCTACGTGTCTTCCAAAACACATCACCTCACACTTGTCTGCACTAAAATAAGTCTGCAACTTCTCCACAAAACTTTCCGACTCATCTCTATCTTGCTGTATCATTTGACATCATTCTTCATGATTCACAACTTCAACAGTTTGTGCCATCTACAAACTTGCTAATTAAATCGTTTACATTTTCAAACTTTTCATTTATATACATTACAAACAACAGATGCTGCAGTTCTGATCCTTGTGGAACAGCACTAGCCATAGACCTCCAGCCGGCAACTTGCCCCAGCACAACTGTTGCTGGGAGAAATATCAAAGAGGAGCCTTGAGTTCTGTGTTGAGCAGCACGACCAATGTTTATTCAGCGCTCCTTACTAATGTATGATGGGAGAGGTCCCTCTCTGGCTCCCCCAGATAAGTCCAGCATTTTGATGTGTTTACTTCATACGTTCCAGCAATATTTTCCCCCTGACCTGAACTCCAGGGTTTGGAATGTCAGCTCAGATATTTCCATTTTCCTTTTCCCAGTCTCTGATTCTCTCAGCTCATGCAGCTTTGCCATTTCTTTCACAAATGGTTTAACCCTATCCTTGTTATTGCACATCTCCAGCCTTCCCATCACCATACCCTGTGACATCTGCATAGCCCATCCAGTCACTAATTCAAAGGGGGACAGCCCCGTCCCCTTTGCTGGGGTTGATCTCAGTTTCATTAGGCTGGTGGGGAGTACTCTAACCCATCGTTGTCCTGTCTCTGAGAGAGCCTTAGCCAGACTAGCTTTCAGTGTCTGAGTCATTCCTTCTACTGTCCCTGAGCTCTGGGGGTGGTATGGGGGATGGGATTTCTGTTCAGTACCAAACAGGGCACATAGTTATTTAACTACGTTCCCTGGAGCATGTGTCCCTTGGTCAGAATCTGCAGGGGAATGCTTCTACTCACTGAGTAAACCTGTTTATTTAGACTCAGCAGGATTTCCATCCCTGGGATTGGGATGGGGATGTGTGTAAAATCCATCTGTAATTGCTCCCATGGGCCCCTGGGTAGCTGCCGCTGCCTCTATTTTATCCTGATTGCTTTCACTGGCTCACACTGTGTACAGACTACACATATTCAACAAAACCTTGCTGTTTATCTCCCTGTTCCAGGCCACCCCTGTAGTGGATCATCTGATATTGCATTGTATCCTGCCCAATATGGGCCGGCCCATGATATGTTTTTAATAATGTTTGTCTTATACAGTGTGATGGCACTGCTGGATCATCCAGACTCTGCCTTGTCCTATTACTGCCCCATCCTTTTCCCATTCCTGTTTCTCCTGTTGTGGGGCTGCATCTGCGAAGGTCTTTAAACTTTCCTTTCTCGCTTCGGTCGCTACTGCCACTGCCACTTCCCCAAATGTCTGCACTGTTTCAGTCAGTATTTCACTCGCCTTACCACATACACACTGCCCCGATGATGTGGGGTTTCTACTTCCCTGTGAGCTCTAATCGTCATTGGTGCTGCTTCACTGGGATAGTTAGCTGCTTCCACCAACTCTCTGATCTTTACTTCGTGTTCTATGTGGCCCCCAGACAGGGTGATATACCCTTACCGAGCACTGGCCAACACATGGTCATGATATTTATCAAAGGCATGCTGACTATCTGTGTACATGTTGACTCCCTGACCCCTGGCTAATGTCCGTGCTTCTGTCAGGGCTTGTGATGGTTCTGCCAATTCTGGAGAATTCTCCACAAAATTCCCACAATAATTAAACAATCCTTAAGTTTGCCTTACCCCCTTCACGGTGTGAAGGTGGATAGGTTAAAATCATGGTCTGTAGTTCCGCTGGGATTGTCCCCTCTACCTTCTTGTGATGTCCCAGATAAGTCTCTCCCTACCTTCCCACTCTCTGTGAGTTAATTTTAAGCCCAGCCTGCCTGACCTGACCCTATACTCTGTTTAATTACTGGATATGTTCTTTCTGACCAACTGTGGATGAGATGTTGGTAAGATCAGTGTGACTAACTCCATCAGCCATATATCGGTGGGATATACTGGAATATTGTGGGATCCCTGAGGTAATTGGATCCAGGTGTACTGTTTTCCTCAGCCAGTAAATGCCACAGGTATGGACCAGAACCCATTCACAATATCAAGGTCTGAGACTATATCCTGTTGCGATTTCAATCCATTAAATACAGTAGTGTGGTTCGCTAATGTAGGACACTCATTGTGGATGAATGCCATGCCTCTAGGAATTCCCTGGCTGTTCTCTGTCTGGCTTGCCCTATGATAGTAGTGTTGTCCCAGTCGAATTCATGTTGCTTGTTGTCTGCGTTTGTGGCTACTAAGGATAGCTGGTCGTGTCGTTTCGTGGCTCGTTGATGTTCATGTATGAGGATTGTTAGCTGTCTTCCTGTTTGTCCTATATAGTGTTTAGTGCAGCCCTTGCATGGTATTTTGTACACTACATTCGTCTTGCTCATGTCGGGTATCGGGTCCTTCGTTCTGGTGAGTTGCTGTCTGAGCGTGGCTGTTGGTTTGTGTGCCGTTATGAGTCCTAGGGGTCTCAGTCGTCTGGCAGTCAGTTCCGAGATGCTCCTGATGTATGGTAGTGTGGCTAGTCCTTTTGGTTGTGGTATGTCCTCGTTCCGTGGTCTTTCTCTTCGGCATCTGCTGATGAAGTTGCGCAAACTCCATCCACGAACTCCATCAACAAACACATCGACCTGGACCCAATATACCAACCACTACAGCGGACAGCTGAAACTGACAACCGGAAGCGGCAGCGACAGACCACTATAAACACCGGAGTAAACATCAAAGAAGCGCTTCGCAGGAGGCTCTGAAGCACTGATGATGTCGCCTAGCCAGGGGACGAAACGTTTGCAACAAAAACTTCCAGCTCGGCGAACAGAACCACAACAAGAGCACCCGAGCTACAAATCTTCACCCAAACTTTGAACATCAAACCGATTTCATCATCACAGGTTGGGTTTGGTAATCCCCCATGATCCTTACACACCTCAGGCTTCCACTGTATATGATCTTCTATATTACACTTGTGTCACTGAGTCACCAAGGTTACTTTTTCCCATTCAGCCTGTCCCCTCTCCAGTGCGTCCCTGCAATATCTGTAAATGTCTGGAGCCACTGATTGGCTGTGCATTTGGGGGAACCGGCTCACACACCTCACACTCTCATTGCAGGGACATATTCTGCTGTACACGTCAGGGCATCTTGGCCTGAGAGATTTTGACCTGACACCATCATCAGTGAGACTGTGTACCTCAACTAATTCATCCATGTTCTCCCAATAAGGCCCATTAGTACCATTTCTCAATCAGGCTAGATGTTCATTCACCAACATCTGGCCATCAGCTGGGTAAACGGTTCATGTTTGGTTTCTGTCAGTTCCCTTTGTTGCTCCCTATTGTCTGCCCAATGTTTAGATTTGATGCCCAGCAATGCCATGGATACGGAATTCTGGGCCTTATGGGGCAGTGGGTGATCCCACCCATTGTCGTCCCTCTGTCCATACGTGGGCGCTTTGTCATCTAACCCATTCCAGTCAGTGTCATCATCCTCACTGCCTTCTGAGGAGAACAGGGCTCTAGGTACCTCCCTCACTGAAACTAACACCTGGCCCTTTGGCTTTAAGGCCTCACGTCTGAGAGTCACCACCTTCACTTGTTCCTGTTTTCCATAATAATGTAACACATCCTGTCATTCCTGGAATAAAACAGAGCAAAATGTAAATTTGGTTTAACTTGAAATAAGAATAATTTGACATTCACTCGACATATCTATAGAGGTGAAAATTGTACTGTGGTTATTTAAGTGAATTTAACGTGATCATCAACGACAATGAATGAACTGAATAATATGTGATTATTTGTTCCAGTTCTTGCTTTGAAAATTCAATTTTATTTAATGCTTGTCATCCATCACACCATGGGCATTGTTATTAGGGAATAATGTAATGGAAGGATATCAGAGGAAATAAATTGACTTCAATTTTAGCTTCAATAATGAACCAAAACAATATTTGGAAATATGGTTGAACTACATAACAAAGTTTCCAGTGTCATTATTGACATGAAAACTATTTTAGTTTGCAAGTTGTTTTGTTCTAAGAATAATTGGAAATGAATTGTGATTATGAATTGACCATTTAAAATATATTTTGAAGAGAATAGTCAGATATATTTTTTGAAGGAAATTAGGAAAGTAAATAAATATGTATACATTGATATAATTAGTTTTAAACCGTTTAGAAGTTGACTGGGATTATTTGATTGCGAGAGGCTGCATGATTATAAAGACTAATTCACCTTTTTCATTGCATTGTTGCTTTCACGAGAATCTGTTGTGGTCTAAGCTCTTGTTATGTTCAATGGACTGTCACTAATAGTTTAATTAACCTGCGAGTCTCAGATCAGGTTTCCTTTGTCTGTAAGTCAGTCTGGAAGTGCGCGACACACCTGCTTTCCTGCGAGTAAACAGAGATTCCTTTCAAAGGAATTAAGCGGCAGTTCTCACTGAGAATGGTGGCTACTACACACCATAAGCAGGGAAGTGTTTTTCTGCAGAATTTCATTGTCTATCTATAACCTGATGGTACCTGTGTTTGTCAGTTTGTGGAGGATTCAAACCCTTTGTTTTGAGCGGTTTTTATACAAGCAGGTGGTTCATTCTGTCTTTGCCAAGAATGTTGTTTACTTTCCCCTTTTACTGTGATTCTGCAGGTTAGAATATTCTGAGAGTCAATAATTTTCAATAACTGAACATTGAATGGTTTAGACTCTAACAGAGCAGTGGCTTTGTTTTCAGCTAAGTATTCACTTTCCATTTCCTGGTTGTGTTGAATGTTACAGATACAGGCTCTGAGCAATGTTTCCATTCACTTGTGTTGGAGTCACTGACAGCCATGTGGTCAGTCAGTTTCAGGCTGATGGTCAGTTTCTCTGTCCTATTAGATAGTGGTCACTTGCTCAGTTTCCGATGGCTCACCGGAGGGTCAGTCCATCAGCTGCTGAAACCCTGCATCCAGCATTTGTTCCCTCTCACCATCACTAATCCAATACAGTCCCAGCTTGTCTCCCACATTCACCTCCATCTCCTCATGATCACCTCAGATTCTACTGTCTGTGTTCTTGCAGCAAGTTGTGTAAGACACGTACTTCAGTTTTAATCTGATCTATATTATGTTCAGAAAGATCATTTTAAAATTTGGTTCACTGCTTCTTCAGGACCTTCCTGAAGAAGGGCTCATGCCCGAAACGTCGATTCTCCTGCTCCTTTGATGCTGCCTGACCTGCTGCGCTTTTCGAGCAACACATTTTCAGTTGTAATTGTAGTAACCAGTTAATTACAAGTTACTGACAAAATATTTGAAGAGGAGCTGCTATTGGTGGTGGAAATGCTGCTGTTTGGTATAACAGAGGGCTGGGGTGAATACTGTACACGGTTTTGGTGAGAAAGTTGAGCAATGTAAGATTCGTTTATCTTCGTTAATAAGAAGAGGCAGAGATTGCAGCTAGGTCATCCATAGGCATCCACCCTCACGACCACTGATGCTCAGTAGCAGCAGTGCCAATCAAGCGGGCTGCTTTATTCCGGATGGTATCAAGTTTCTTGAGTGTTGTTAGGGCTGCACTCATCCAGGAAAGTGGGGAGTATTCCATCACACTCCTGACTTGTGCCTGGTAGCTTTTGGACAGGATTTCAGGAGCCAGGAGTTGAATTACTCTTGTAGCCACTGTGTTTATGTGGTGAGACCAATTCAGTTCCTGATCAATGATTATCCACAGGATAATGTTGATAGTAGGTGTTCAGTCATGGTACCACCATCGAATGTCAAGGGATGGTGGTTAGGTTATTTCTTATACGTGATAGCCTGCATTTGTGTGGCATGTATGTTACTTGCCTCCTATAAGCCCAAGCCTGGTTATTGTCCAGATCTTGTTGTACTTGGACTTGGACTGCTTCAGTACCTGAGGAGTTAATTATTTATTAACATTAAATAGTCATGAGATTATGCAAATTCCTTTTTCTATCAAATGTCATGGACTGTATCTTGTGGTCACTCTCATATTCACTTTCACTAACTTTTTATTTTATTCCTAATTCAGACACAAATGTTTGAACATCCATCAGAATAAAATTACATAATTTAAAAACACATGTTTCTACAAATAAACTAATTGAATGAAATACATTACTTTTGCATTGTCTGCATTTTGACAAAAAAAAAATAAATTCTTTTTAATAAATATTGAATAGCTCATTTATTGTCCTCAATCCATCAATCTAGGTATTATATTTCAGTCTTCAGTTTACTGATCTTAATGTATGTCTAATCAACATCAGAGCAAAGTGTTTTTAAAATATTTTGTCAATTTATTTGTTCAGAATACAACATTTATTAGGAATTCATTATCCTTATAATAATTGCAGAATAATTTGTTTGTCTTTCTAACGTGCATCGTCAGATCCATATATTATTTTAATCCATATTTTAATTTAATCCATTGCAGCAATGCTATTGTTTTCAGGTCAACTATCCCACAATGGAATCAATCATTTTGCATCCAACACGCTTTGCAAACTGACTTTTGCTCATTTGAATAATCACAGTAATCTCAGCCTTATGAATTCAGAGAACTGTAATTACTTTTCACTGCAATAATTGCTGTTCATGTCTGCACATTGCTCAGTCATGTAGCAAAATTAAATTTCTCCTTCTTCTAAGTGTACTGATAAATTTTCGAAAATCTAAGTATTGCTAATATCTAATTATTGTTCAGCTCAGTAGGGGGTAAAAATGTGTAATAATGGCTCAGTACATTAAGTAATGTGAAGATATTGCAAAGTACAAACTCACAATGATCGTGAATATCAATTTTTATTTTAACCATGGAAACACAGTTGAATTGATTTAATTATATTTCACTTCAGTGCTCACATTCATTGTATTTCTAATCACAATAAGAGCGAACACTTTCATGTGACAAAATTATTTAAAATTCATGTCACTTTTTTATGGATACAAAATAGAATTAACACCCGTTTGTTCTATCCTTTACCAATCACAGTGAAGTTTGAATTGTAGAATGCTAGACTGATACAGCACGGAAACAGGCCATTCAGCCTAACATGGCATTCCGGCCAGGTTTCCAAACTAAACTAGTCCCATTTCCCTGTGTTTGTCCCATACCCCTTTGGACTTTTTCTATCCAATAAACTGTCCAAAAGTCTTTTAGATGTTGTAATTGTACCAGCCACTGCCCTTCCTCTCACAGCTCATCACAATATGTGAAACACACTGTGTGGAAAAGTTGCCCCTCAGACCCCTTTTAAATCTTTCCCTCTCACCTTAAATATTATTTACCTGGTAGAATCTTTAAGACTGCAAAGTTGTTAAAAGTTGAGAGGTATTTAGAAGTAGCGTAATATAACATTCATACTTTAATCAGTGATTAAAGCAAATAAATTCAAGATGTTGTGATCATTATAATGAACAACAGTTACAAGTTGAGACAATGTTGGTTGAAAAGCAATTCAATCGACAATTAGATATTTTCTAATCAACTCTGAGGTGTTTTGACACATCTCTGTTGAAGGTGGGAATTGAACCCATGCCCCCTGGTCGACTAGTACAGACATTACCAGAGTCCTCCACAATATTCTCCTGCAGGAAGGACAGGACTTTAATCACATACTTGCAGTGTTTATTCACAGGGAAAACTGCTCAGATATTTATTGTTATAATTAGACTAGGATTGTATTAGACAGTTCCAGTGTGTAATGGACCGATAAAATGAATTAGTAATTTGTAATAATGAAGGAACGAAGCAACAATGATCTTAAATAAACATAGATCTCATGCTAATCAAGTAAGCCAATATGTTTGAAGCAGTTATACATCTACATAAATAAAAATTAACCTTCAAAGATTGTGTGAAGATTTGTAGCTCGGGTGCTTGTTGTTGTGGTTCTGTTCGCCGAGCTGGAAGTTTTCGTCCCCTGCCTAGGCGACATCATCAGTCCTTGGGAGCCTCCTGCGAAGCGCTTCTTTGATGTTTCCTCCGGTCTGTCCCTGCCGCTTCCGGTTGTCAGTTTCAGCTGTCCGCTGTAGTGGTTGGTATATTGGGTTCAGGTCGATGTGTTTGTTGATGGAGTTTGTGGATGAATGCCATGCCTCTAGGAATTCCCTGGCTTTTCTCTGTCTGGCTTGCCCTATGATAGTAGTGTTGTCCCAGTCGAATTCATGTTGCTTGTTGTCTGCGTGTGTGGCTACTAAGGATAGCTGGTCGTGTCGTTTCGTGGCTAGTTGATGTTCATGTATGCGGATTGTTAGCTGTCTTCCTGTTTGTCCTATATAGTGTTTAGTGCAGTCCTAGCAAGGTATTTTGTACACTACATTCGTCTTGCTCATGTTGGGTATCGGGTCCTTCGTTCTGGTGAGTTGTTGTCTGAGCGTGGCTGTTGGTTTGTGTGCCGTTATGAGTCCTAGGGGTCGCAGTAGTCTGGCAGTCAGTTACGATATGCTCCTGATGTATGTTAGTGTGGCAAGTCCTTTTGGTTGTGGTATGTCCTCGTTCCGT
>NW_025210071.1:0-2990 GCF_004010195.1 Chiloscyllium plagiosum
GGCTCCAGTGGAGCAATTGATCAGCGCCTAGTATTTAACAGCGTTGTAATTTCAATCCTTATCTAAAGCACAAATGCTATCCTATGTTCCTAACTCCTCTGCATTTGCCGCATATGCTCCCAGAGAACCAATTCCACCACAGAACACACCAGATGGCCTCCTTTATTAAAGACAGGTACTTCCCCTCCCATGTGGTTGAAGATGCCTTCTAACACATCTAATCCATGTCCCGCACCTAATCCATGAACCCCACACCTCCAAACACAACAAGGGCAGAACAAGGACAGAGGACGTTCCTCATCTTCCATTCCACCAACCTCTGCATAAATCAGATCATCCACCGACATTTCCACCACCCTAAATTGATCCCAACATTAGGGATATATTTCCCTCCCCAAACCTATCAGTTTTCTTCAAAGTCCTTTCCCTCCGCGACTACCTAGTCATATCCACGCCCTCCAATGACCCACCATTCCCTCCCGACACCTTCCTCTGCCACTGCAGGAATTTCAAAACCTGTGCCCACATCTTCCCCCTCACCTCTGTCCAAGGCTCCAATGGAGCCTTCCACATTCATCAAAGGTTCACCTGCACTTCAACACGTCATTTGTTGTATCTGCTGCTCCAGATGTGGTCGCCTCTAAATTGGGGAGACCGGATGTCTTCTGACACAGCACTTCACAGAACATCTCCTGGACACCTGCAAGACTCAACTCCACTGCCCCATGGCCAAACATTCCAACTCCCCTCCCTCTTTCCCGTGGACATGCAAGTCCTGGGCCATTTCAATCGCCACTCCATCACCACCTGACGCCTGGAGGAAGAACGCTTCAGTTTCTTCCTCGGGACCCATCAACCCCATGGCAGGGTCGATGAGCTGAATGGCCGACTTCCAATCCTACATCATTTGTTCTAAAGCCTTATTTTATTGATAAGTTTAGAATTCTGAGGGGATGGGATGAAGTGATAGAAAATGTTTCCAAACTGATCAGACAGATCAGGAACTAGGCTCATAAACTCATGAACAAGAAATGTGCTGTGGCCTGGAGACAACAAATGGCACTGGGCACACCGCAGATGGGTATGTGCAGAAGTTGTGATTACTAAAGAAAATTGGTGGATCTTATGTTGTTGCCAACTTGGTGATCACGCTGGATGATGGATCACGATATGATTCACACTCAAAAGGTTGTGAAAGAATGAAAGATTCGTTTCATTTGAAAAGTTTTCTGCGGTTCCAATTCCAATTGACTGTTTGAATTACTGATCAGAACTTTGTGTGGAATGTTACATTAAAATTCACAATCCCACTGGATAAAATATTGCACCCGATCTCTCCTTATTTGTTTCACTTTCATTCGACGCAAATTCATAGAAAGTCAAGATGGAATGGAGGGAGGAAAGAAACATTGCACTCGTTTTCATTATCCCAATTTAACTTACAAAAGAAACAAATTGCGTTATTTCGACCTTGATGCGGTATCGATGTATCACAAATCTCCGGTGCAATGAAGGGCAAGCGCAAGATTCTCCATCCAATGTATATTAAAGATGCGAAGCACAAAGGAAAACCACAGCTGCATTTGTTAGAAGTAACAGCCAGAGTAGGATTCAAATCCACACATGCACAATGAAAGACCAAGCCGTCGCCTTAACCTCTGGGCCAATTCAGCCCATGGCAAAGGGGCTCACATGTGGCCACATCAAGATTACATATGGTGCACCTAGGGGATAAGAAATTCCCTGAGCGGAATCGATTGCACACCATTATGTTTCTGTTTTCAGCGGAATAATAATATCAGCAAAATCCCAGGAATTCACCTCGTCCTTGGAAGGAATAGCTGTCCATGATTCATTCCGAATCGAACTATCTCAGAATGAACCAGCGAACAAGAAATTCCCGTCACATTCACACGCACATTTAGTGTTGACTCATAATTTCTTCAGACAGTTTCTCTCTCACGTGGAGCAGTATAGTTGGAGAGAGAAGTGAAGGTGATGTTTTAGCTCGATGGTCTTTCTCATATGGCTGAACCTGAACTGGGTAACCTTCCCAGTAATGCAGTTTTGTTCGTTTCATTTTATTAATTTTGCTGCAACCTCACTCTGGTCATTGCATTAATTGGAAGTGAATTGGATTTATATGATTGGAACGTTTAATGTTGTATTCAATTTTGCTACAATTTATTTCAGTTTAAAGAAAATACTGATGAGAAAAACTGAAGGTTTAACTATCAAAAAAAGCCAGTTTTGATGCTCAGTGACTTTGACAGATTTCAGTGGGTATCTAATGAACCCAACATCATGGCGATTGTCCTTCCATCTTTAAGGCATGGGATTAAAACAAAAAATCAATCTCCAAGAGACGGGTCACTTACTATTCATTATGGAATATTTTTCCTTGACAATATATAATATCTGCTCAGTTCCATTTATAATGTTTAATGTGAAATATTAATGGAAATCCTTCAAATATCTGAGTTTTTTTGCTGACCCTTATTTGGCTGCATACGTTTCCGATATTTCTTCACATGTAAAGTCACCCAAACTAGATATTGTTTCCTCGCACCTTCCATCCACCACACCCCACTTTTACATTTTTACCCAGCCACAGGCTGTCTCTCTCCTGGTGAAACTCAATGCTTGTGTGTCTCTAAATGTTCCTTTCCAAATATTTTCGATACGGATTCTCTGAGTGACAGAAATTCTGCTCTCATCATTTCTTTGTCCTACATCAATGGTTTTGAATGCCTGACGTTCAGAAATTTATTAACCTGAAAGAGTGAATTTACCACCTATTTCCTCTCTCCAAACCTCACATACCCTGGAAAACTTCCATTCGGTTTTCCTTGGTTCAGTTCAAAATTTTCCAACACACAAATAAATAAAATCCCATCCCCACTAAAGGCCGTCAGCATCTTCTCGAATGACATACCACCCCAGTAAACGCCTGCAGTGTCCTCTCTGATAAAATCACAGATTCCCTACAA
>NW_025210071.1:5378-9694 GCF_004010195.1 Chiloscyllium plagiosum
TTTTTAACTTTGTACACCATAGTCCAACACCGGTATCTCCAAATTAATGAAATGGCATTGTGGGACGGAAAGTTGGGTTAGTGATCGGAGGCGGGAAGAAATCTCTGACAACAGGTGGATTTGAATTCTGACATATGAAACATAGAACTGTGAGCGAGCTGCATTTGAAGGAAAAAAACATCACATTGGAGAAAAGTATCATGTTAAAACAACTGATTCCTTTGTGTTTTTTTAGAGCAATCACAACCGTAACTCAGAATCGAACAGAGGTTACTGCACCAACAACGCAGCGTATTAACCACTATAACATCAAGACATCCCACAAATGAGTATATTAACAGCACGCACTAAGTGGAGTAGCATAGGAAATGTTAGGCAGAGCCAAATGCACAATATCAGTGCTTAGCGAACAGTGGCAGATATGTGGGAACTGAGAATGGGCTAACATCGTTGCGCCCAGGGGCTGTGTTGATTGCATCATTAATATGCTGAAGGTTGAGATAAATAGATTTCTCCTAAACATTAAAGACTCCGGGGACAGTGCAGCTTTTTTTGAAATGTATACTTCAATAGTAATGCAGTTTAACATTGGTTACTTCAGCAGATTCCCCCCACAAGGCAGTAACCACTGCTGCCACATAGTCCCAACTCCGTGCTCCAGAATCAGAGGAACTGAGTGGCGCAGTCGCGAAGATCCAACTGGAAATCGGGATTGGAAATGAGGTCGCAGAGCTTCTCGATGGCTCCAGTAACACAACCGGTGAATGCACGGTACTTCTGTGACGGTTTAGAGGCATAAGCAATTCGGAGGTTGTGAGTGCTCCTGGTCAAAGGCGGGGCAGAGGGAAAATTTGTTCCCGTTTATAATAACATAGCAATCGACAGTGCATCATGCTGAGACAGCTGAGTGCCACAACTGCAGTGTGGGCTGCTGGTTTAAAGTTTGATTTTGCTTCACTGTCACCCACATTCCTGGAATGAAATCCTTTCACCATTTTTCTTTCCAATTGTTTGATATCTCCCTACAGACTACGGCTTTCTTCCTTATGGTTAATTGCATGACTAACTGTTGTATGATCTGCACACTGCTAAATCACGGCCACTGTAAGTAAATGAATCATTGATCTATATGAGAAAACAGTGGAACTCACAGCAGGTATGCTTCGTAGGTTTGCAGGCGATACCAGAATTGTAAACAGTGAGGAAGATTATCTAAGATTCAAAAGGATCTTAATCCAATGAATCTTTGGACTGAAAAATGTAACATGGAGTTCAATCTGGATAAATGGAAGATAATGCATTTTGCTCCAACATAAACAGTAGGGATTATATAGTTAGTGATAAGGACTTTGCGTAGTGTTTGAGAACACGGAAGCTAGGGGTGCAGGTACATAATTCCTTGTAGTTTACATCACATACAGACGGGATGGTTCAAAGACATTTGGCACATTTCGCTTCATTGCGCAGTCCTTTGTGTATAGTAGTTGGGACGTTATGTTGAAGTTTTGCAGGACGTTGTTGAGGCCTCTTCTGCAATTTTCTGTCCAGTTCTGGTCGCCCAGTTGTAGGAATGATATTATTCAGCTGGAGTAGGTTCTGAAAACGCATGTTGCCGTGTGTGGAAGGTTTGATTTATAATGAAGGGCTGGATAGGCTGAGACTATTTTCAGATTCGAGATTGGGGTGCTGGAAAACCACAACAGGTAAGGCAGCATGCGAGGAGAAGGAGAATCAATTTTGAGCGCGTGTCATTCATCAGGTCCTTGCCCGAAACGTCGATTGTCCTGCTCCTCAGATGCTGCCTGACCTGCTGTGCTTTTCCAGCACAACACTCTCGACTCTGATCTCTCATCTGCAGTCCTCACTTTCTCCTCGTTGAGGCTGTTTTCATTCTAGGTTAGGGGTTTGAGTGGCGATCTGATTGAAGTTTATGAATTATTGAGAGGTAAGTTAGAGTTAGCGATAGCTGCCTTTTCCCAGTTGGGGAAGGGGGGCGGGGTTTAAGGTGAGAGGGTATATATTTAAGAGGAAAAGAGAGAGATTATAAAAAAAAGACATGTGAGGCATTTTTTGTACAGAGGGTGTTTTATGTGTGCAATTATCTTCCTGGGGAAGTGATGGATGAGGGTACGTTTGTAACATTTAAAGGACAATTGGATCCATACATTAATAGGAAAGTGAGATTTTTAAAATAAAATCTATTCATTCATGCCTCGTACATCAGTGATTTCCCAGAGGACAGTTAAGATTCAACCACGATATTATCCATCTGGAGTCTCATATGGGGCAGAGCATATGGATATGACAATTTGCTTCCCGAACTGGCATGAGTGAATCTGATGGGAAATTACACACAACTGATTCAGATCATCACGAGACTCTTTAATTCCAGGTATTCATTGGATTCAAACTCCACCATCAGCCATGCCAGGACCTGAACACTTTGTCCTCAAAATATTACCGGGGTTTTTGGATTAACAATGTAGTAATAAAACTACAAGGACATTATCACCACTCAGCGGGTACAGGAGGGGCAGACGGGACTAAATTAGTTTGGCAGTATGTTCAGCATGGATTCGTTAGAATGATGGGCCTGTTTACATGCTGTATGACTCTATGACTTCCGCTATGGAACAGACAGCTGTTTGGGATTAACAGCAGCATTGACAGCATAATCGAACACCTGATGGGATTTGTAATCCTGGTGGAGTCTCCGGAGGTTGTTTTGCTCAGTGATCCCTTCCCACACACGGGACTGGTGAACGGTCTCTCCCCAGTGTTACTGATTAAATGAGTTTCCATTTCTGTGGTTAATTGAATCCCTTCCAACAGTTCACACATTGCCCTACTTTCTCTGTGGTATCAGTGTCCTTTTTTCTACCCAGGGTAAACGATCCTTTCAAATTCAGTCCACGCAGATACAAATCCCGTTTTCCATGTTGTGAATGTGCATTCATTCTTTCTTATTCACCCACAGGGTGTGAGTATCACTGGTCAGGACTACATTTAATCTTTATCCCTTGTTCGTTGCTGCCTGGCTGCACCATAAACCCAAGTGTGATCCCAGACTCGGGTGTCTGTCTGTGGGCAGTCTGCACATTCTCTGTGTATTTGCGTTTTTTTTTTCGTCTCTCTGACCCAAGATATGCCGGTTACAGGGATCAGTAATTGGAAATGCAGACTTATGGGATCGGGAATAGCATGGGGTCTGTTGGGATGCGCTTCGGAGAGACCGTGTGGACTGGAAGGGCCGACTAAACTGCTTCTCCACACGGTGGGAATTCTTGAATTAAGGGCCAGCTAAAGTTTTTCTTGTCATGGAGTCTCTCGTACGCAGGACAGGGTAAAGATGGTAGAATCCCCTGCAAAAGGGACATGAATGAATGGGATTTCAGGAAATTAAAGTCATGAACTCTGTTCCTGAGGTCAGGCTAGCATTCCAGGTTTTATTCGTCGAACTTAAACATCGCCGGATCGTTTTCCATCTCGCCAAGGGTGACTAGTTTAAAATATCACCGACAACACCACCTTCTACAGGTTGACGTCTTTACTGTGTGGAAGAAACTGATTCTGAGCTGATGCAAGCAAACGCAGCTGCCATCGCCAGAGTCAGAAACGCAGATCCAAATAGCAAAATCATCTTTTAAACCCACCACTGCAAAGTTAAAGGCTCAACACGCTCCAGTTGTGCCACTCAGCTGTCTTAGGAAGATGCACTGTAAATCGCTATGATAGTAAAAGCGGGGACAACTATTTCCTGGATCAGGAGCACACTCAACCTCGGAATTTCTTGCGCCTCTATACCATCATAGAACACCCCCCGCACTGTCAAATATCGCATTACTGGAGCCAGAGAGTAACTCCGCACATTCATTCCCAACCCCATTTCCAAGTGGATCTGGATGGATGTGCCGCAGTTTCTCTCATTCCGAGACTGTGAACTGGGATTATGTATGATTATCTGCAACACTCGTTACTGCCTTCAGGAAGCTGGTGAAGTCGCCGATGTTAAGCTACAATGCTACTGAAGCATACATTTCAACAATGTCCAGCACTGTCCCCAGAATCTTTGATGCTTTGTCGAAATCTGTCAATCTCAGTTTTCAACATTCTCATTCAAGAGATCTCTACAGCCTCTGAGGACATCGAAGTGTGAGAAACGAACCCCACTTAATCAATAATTTTCAGTCCGAGTTGAAGAGTTCGGAAGCAACACATTTATTCGAACATCTTTAAAGATGGGTGGCTCTACGAGGAGAGACACACCCGACAGTAAAACACAGAGCTTTTTATACTTTTCTGAGGGGTCTCTCGAC
>NW_025210071.1:9743-14050 GCF_004010195.1 Chiloscyllium plagiosum
TCAAAGTTATTTCTTAGCTTAAAACTTTCGTTAAAATCAACATACACCTGACAACCTGAAAATTATCTCTCTCAATCCCTCCTTTTCTTTTTGTCAGTGTATGTTAGTCTCATTGATTTTGGGACAATGAGGCCTCCAGGTTAGAGAGCATCAGACCTGAAAGTTCATCTACTTTAGAAATGCCTTCGGTATTCTCAACATCATAAGTTGTAAACAAGTAAAGACTGTCCCCCGCATACCCTTCAGGGGCATCTGTTTGGTCAAGGCAGTCTCGATCATTCTCTGACCGAGATCCCGAATACAAGGAATAATACAACAGCCCAATGGTGCCAGAATCCCAGCGACCCTTTCATGGAGGTTCGAATAGAAACCACAACTCCTTTGCATTTTCCGAACCAAGACTCCAACCACCCCGTTATTGAAGTGTTCACACCAGAATTTTCAGCCAATTGACGTGAGAGGGTCGTCAATCCTTGTAAGGCTCCAGTAATCGAGCCGTCTGGGGCTGTGTTATTTCGGAATAAAGGTACAGCAACTTTCCACTACCATAACACAAACTCCAACTTTTTTCTGCCAACACCATATCTAAGGCGTCTTATTTTCCCAGGCCATCCTGCTAGTGGCATCTAACTGTTCAGCTATTCCTTGAACAGCGGTTCTGGTGTAATTTATAAATCTTTGTTGGTTGTAAAAGATGTAATTAATCCAATCGACATTTTTATTAAACGTAACCCACCAGAAGAGAGACTCAAATCCAGCTGCTATCTAGTTACGGGCCTTAAATTCATCAGGCATCCCTCTGGGCACCCCTATCAAGTCCAAATAAATATCAGCATCAAAGGAGGTAGCAAAGACTGACTGTGCCCTCCGCATTTTCTTCATTTCAGGAACCTCACCTCTTTCAAATGCTCGGATGAATGGAATAGCCAATTGTACAATTGCACAAGTGCCTCGCCAGTCAGAGGGCATAGTAGGTCAAAGAATCCTTCCACCGCAGTACCACCACAAATCCGCTTGGGGTATCTTTAAAGCTGAATAGTTTCCTCCCAACACTGTCTCGGGAAACGATTCAATTTCCGAGCATGACTTTAAGTCTTCTAGAAATTGGGACTGGTCTGACCCCTGCCTTCGTACACAGGAGGTGTGATTCCCGACAACGTCCGTAAATGAAAGGGGAATTTTGAATTCCTCCTTCTTCAGGGGAGGGAACAAAAACAGCAAAGACCCTGGGTTGCCCCACGCCGTCTCATCCTGATATAGGGCAATCATGCATATTATGGAGGAAGTCAGGACTGCAGATGCTGGAGACCAGAGTTGAAAAATGTGGTGCTATCAAAACACAGCAGGCCAGGCAGCATCCGAGGAGCAGGAGAATCGACGTTTCAGGCATAAGCCCTTCTTCAGGAAACCTTCTTCAGGGCTTATGCCCAAAACGTCGATTCTCCTGCTCCTCAGATGCTGCCTGGCCTGCTATGTTTTTCAGCACCTCATTTTTCAACTATCATGCATATTACACCAGCCCTGTCTTGCTTCCACCCAAGCAGAAAGGGGACCACGCGAGTCACTGGTCTACCAGAAGCACATGCATAGCAATTGCTTTTATTAAGCCTTTTCATAGTGTATTTCACCCATTCAACCCAAGCATTTGAATCCCTGTATCCAGTTTCTATTTCAATGCTCTGTTTTAAGTCCTTTACCTCTATAATTTTTACTACTTTAAGGTCATCGGGAGGGGTGAAAGGTTGTACCTTATTATCCAGTAGCTCTGCCAGATTTCCCAGTCCTATGCTAATTCGAAAACAACGGCCCAAAATCATTCCCGTTTGTTTCCATTTCACCCATCAGGTACAATTGCTTCATGCCATGTGATTTTCTTTACCGTTAAGTATATTGGGTTGCACTTTTTATCAGCACAATCGAGAGCTGGTCGGAAGGGGCCCCGGTGTACTGTGACAAGACCATTATACCAAGTACCATCCCTGAGGCCATCCGCACAGGACTTGAGATGCATCTCTGAGCTGCGGTACTGTCTCTGATTATCTACATCCCCACAATTTATTAAGCTGCAGGCATCAGCGTCTATTACATGTGGATTATCAGACTCAGGGACCGTTAATAACACACATGAAAATGATATTTGACAAAATCCCAAAACTAAGAGGGCTGGTATCATAACTCTAAGCATCCCCAGCATTCTAAAAGTCGTGCTGAAGCACAAAAAGACTTAATATACAATCCCATAGAAATAATTCTGCGCTCGCGTCGCCACTGTATAATCTGTTACTCAAAGTCTCTTTAGCTTGAGTTTCAGCGGTTATTGCATTGATTCAGCTGCCCAGACTTCTTCCTCAACTGGAGATTCCACTGGCCCTTTGATCCAAGTGTAGTGAGTCCAGCCTTTCTCCGCCGTCCTTATTGCCGTCTCTGTCATGAGGAGGGCTTGATACGGACCTACCCAGTCTGGCTGAAGTTTCGTCTCCGACCACGATTTAATGAGGACCCAATCGTCCAGTCTGAGTGGATGCACTTCAACGTCAATGGGTGGCGTCTGGGCAAGCAGACCCTGAGTTCAAAGAAAAGATAGAGAATTGGACACGGCCAATATATACTTCCTTAACTTCTGTTCATTAATTTCCACAATTGGAACCTCCCCTTTTGTGCCTAAATAAGGTAAGCCGAACAATATTTCGTAAGGGCACAATCCCAAGTCCTTTCTAGGCGCTGTTTGCACCCGTAGGAGGGCCAAGGGTAGACACTTTGTCGACGGGGGTTTGGTCTCAAGTACTAGTTCAAATAGTTGCTTTTTCAGCGTCTGATTCATTCTTTCAACCTTTCCTGATGAGGATGGGTGCCAAGGGGTGTGAAGTTCCCAGGGGATTCCTAAACTCTTCATTGTCTCCTGTAATACTTTAGACGTAAAATGTGTACCTTGATCTGAGTCTATATGTTCTATTACCCCTTACCTGGGAATTATCTGTTCAAGAATCTCCTTGGATACCCCATTCGCAGTAGCTGTAGCCAAGGGGTATACTTGTCCCACCCGGACAAATGGTCAACGATCACCAACTGGTACTTCAACCTTCCCACCCGGGTTAACTCGGTATAATCTGCCTGGATACTCAGAAATGGTCGTAGTCCAGGTGGTCGTCCTCCCTGAACGTGTCTCCTCACAACCTTTTTGTTTATCTTTTTACATGTTTTGCATCCTTCACATACCTGTTTGGCAATGGTATATACTCCTTTACATCCATATCTTTGCTGGACTAAATCGCACATTACCTGCACCCCCAATGGCTTCCCTAATGCAAAATGGTCATAATTTCTCTCATCATCAGTTTATTAAGCATCTCCCTTCCATCAGGTAGCAGCCAACGCCCCTCTTCTGTTTTAAATGCACCTATGTCCTTCAGTTCCTCCTCCTCCTCCTTAGTATTAAATAACGGAGTAGTCAGAGGATTAGGGAGCGAAGATATCAGGGGATATATTACTGCTTCTGGTGGACTCATGGCCCCCTCCCTAGCTGCCTCATCCCACAATCTATTCCCCCTTATTTCTCGGGTATCCCCGTTCCTCTCCCATACCCTTGTTTTTCTCATTCGGCCACATCTTCCTTCGGTTATCTATTTCCTTTGTTTCAGTCCTTTTCTTATGTACCTCATCAACCGTAGTACCTCAACGTTTTTGCCTTTTGTTTCTGCTTTTCGACCTCTCTCCTTAGAAATAGTCTCTGAACCTCTCTCAGCAATTCGTGCAATGGTTTCTCACTCCATCCCTCTATTTTCTTTATTTTCTTCTGAATAACTGGCCAAGACTTAGTCACAAAGTGTATTTTCAACAATCCTTCCCCAACTGGTCCCTCTAAGTCCATTGCAGAGTATTTGCGCATGAAGTCCTTCAGTCTTTGTAAAAACTCCAAGGGACTCTCTTCCTTTCCTTGACATACCTCAAATGCCTTCGTTAAATTCTGCGACTTCAGGGTGGCTTCTCCAATTGCCCTTATTAATAAACTTTTCATAATTTTCTTTTTTTCCCTATCTTCTTGTTTTTGATTATCCCAACTGGAGTTTCTTAAGGGGAACATATCCTCTGCCTGACCTGCCCCTTCAGTTCCCATGGGGTGTTCCCTGTACCAGACCTCAAATGCTGCTTTCCTTATCAACCCGCTTTCTTCTCCACTAAACAAAATATTTAGTATGTACATCAATTCTGTCCAAGTATATACATGCGGATCCAGGAATTAATCAATCTGTTCTGACAAACCTACCAGGTCTTCTATAATTATTTTCATTTCTTTTTAAAAGTACCTT
>NW_025210071.1:14268-18272 GCF_004010195.1 Chiloscyllium plagiosum
CAAGACGAATAATAGGTTCCTTAATCCATACAAAACAACAGTACTTTATCATCTTCTTTCTATCTTTTTGTCGTGTGTGTGCTCATTTTGTTTCTAATTTCCAAACATCTTAGCCAACGGACTTTCTGGAGGAATGTTGCCAGGGACGCCTCCCTTCTCAACTGAGGGTTTTCCTTTACTACTTGTTGCACAACCCATTTCACATTGGTTCACCACCCAGTGGCCTCAATCACCTCTCCCAATAGGGATCCAATCCCTACAGAATCTGAGGATTCTTTCCTCAGAAAATCCTTGAGTTCAACTCACAGTCGGTCACTTTTTAGGTGTTAGCCTGACCCCTGTCAGATGATTCTGGTGTCCTTGTAAATCGCGAGTTAGGGCTTCCATCCCTATGAAGCAGAAACCTCGAGTCCACCTCGAGGTAGGAGTTTGGTACTCCCGAACCCCCAGGTTACTTTCGCTCGTCACTCATAACTAGTAAAACCCAAGCCCCAGCCACCAAGGTAGTACTTAAAAGTCAGTTTCCTTACCTTGGTCTGTGCACAGAATTACCTGGCAAGGGACGTCTTCTGGTTGTGCCTTCCCCGTTGCGTCCCACCCAAGGTCCCCTTGAGTCCAACTCAAGGTACACACACTCACCACCAACTGGTTCGGAACGACACTTAAAGGATTCAATTCAGGCAATCCCTCAAGACACCCACCAGTGAAAAACACGAGACTGTTCGAAAGGAATGGTGCGCGCCTTCTCAGTTATCGATGGTGGGAGCCTTTTCAAGAGCTGAAGTTCATCCCGGACAGAGCCCTCAGTTGTGAGAAACGAAACCACTGAATCAATAATTTCCAATCCGAGTCAAATAGTACCGAAGCAGTACATTCATTCGAACATCTTTAAAGATGGATGGCTCTCCGAGGCGAGTCACACCCAACAGTAAAATACAGAGTTTTTAAATACTTTTCTGAGGGGGTCACTCGACACCCCTGCATTAAGCAATAAACGTATCATAAGTATCGATTTCATTCTATCCCCTAATTGGTTATTCCCTGCACCCAAGCCTAAGCCGATCATACTTATTAATTACCTCACTTGTTTTCCTTTTAAGTCTGTCTTATTTGGTTGTCCTTGTTCGTTACAGCCTTCCTGTTATTTTACCCAGTTCCTCTTTTCTAACCTTCTGACTTCTGAGATCATCCTTTACTATTTTGATAGTCCAAAAAGCGGACCTACAAACAATCCGCTTATTGCGAAATGCCCCTCCTGCTTCTTTTGTGGTCAGTTGCAACACTGAAAGTTATTTCTTACCTTAAAACTATTTATTTAAAAGACCCTCTATATTCGTTAAAATCAACATACACCTGGCAACCTGAAAGTTTTCTCTCTCAATGACCAACAAATGAAGCACAAGTTTCAGAGAGGAGACACTCTGTAAAGAGATCAGAGGCATCTTCAGAACCCAGCCTGGATTTCCCAATAACATTTTCCAAATCCACACTAAACCGTGTGTGACAGTTGTGAGGGATTGAATGAGATCCTGTGTTACTGTGGACCAGGTATTTGGAACACGTGCCCCCCATCTACTCTTTGCAGGAGGTTTGAAGGACTGAATACAATATAGTAACATAAGACTGAGGAGCATATGTGGGTCATCAGACACTTTGTAACTTTTCCACTACGCACTAACACTGTGGCTGATCTGATTATGGTTTCAGTAGCACTTTTCTGTCTGTGTACCATTTTCCTACATTCACTTGTCTCTCAAATTTTCACCAAAAACAACTTTGGATAAAGGCAAACATCCAGGCACCACAACCTTCTGTGGAAGGGAATTCACACTTTAACAGCCCTTTGAGAATTTCGCATTTGTGTTCCAACCAATGTTAGAGGGTCACTGCTTCCTCTTCCTGTCCCACTCCTCCACTGGTTACAACAAATTACAAATGAAAACATTTAGTGATATGACCAATGATACAGGTCTCAAACTGGGTCATTTTCTAGAAAAATATGAGACACAGAAATTTGAACTCATAACAATTGTTAAAGTGATAGAGTGCCCCAAATGTTATTCTGCCTTTGAAGTTATTCTGCTCACACAATCTGCTGGGAATGGGATTTCTTTCTGGAACAGTTGGATTTGGCTGAATTCCCTTTGCTTTCGGTAGTGGAGACATTCCAATGAATATTCATCAGGAAACCTTCAAAAGTGGTAAAGATGGCACAGGGATTTTGTGGTATCCAACTTTGCTATTGGCTGCAACAAAGTAAGAGAGAGGGATCAATCGGCTGCTGCTTCTCAGGCACAGAGCATTTTTCTCCCTCTCTGTGTTGGAGAATAAAATATGTCAATTGCACACCACACTGTGCCATGTGCGCGCTCCATGAACATTCTCTGGAATGGATGATTATGGACTCTATGCAGCAGCATCATTGCTGTTATTGTACATCGCGCCTTTCATGAGCAAAATATGTTCCCCCTTAACAATGTGATGACATTTTTATATGCATCTGTGTAATTTGTACATATTGGTCGATGTCTTTTATAATATGTGTGTTATTGTCAATGCATCTCATTCTTAAAATATATTCTCTGGCTTTATTCTCCTTAACAAGAGTAAACATGCGTCCAGCTGATAAACCTTTCACAAAGTCATGGATGGTTCAATAAGATTTCTCATCTGAGATCGAAACTGATAATTACCCATAACAAATCCCCCTTCATTCCAGGAATGAGTTAATGGAAACATATTTGACAATCCTCTAAACGAATTATATATATATTTTTTAAGTTTAGGGGATCAGAACTGCACACCGTGTATCAGGTGTGGTCTCAGCAAGGCCCTGTATAGATGCAATAAACCATCCTTCATTAAACCCGATAAATTTTGCCAGAAACATCATCATCCCATTTACCATTCAAATCATTTTGCTGTATCTGCAGCCTGACTTCATATGATTCATGTACCAGGAACATGGAAACCTCCTGTATCATAGAGCTCTGCAATATCTCTCCATTTTACTTAGATTAGAATACTTACAGTGTGGAAACAGGCCCTTCGGCACAACAAGTCCACACTGACTCTCTGAAGAGCAACCCAACCCGACCCATTCCCCTCTATTAACCCCTTCACCTAACAATACGGGCAATTTAGCATTGTCAATTCAGCTAACCTGCACATTATTGGATTGTGGGAGGAAACCGGAGCACTCGGAGGAAACCCCCACAGACACGGTGAGAATGTGCAAACTCCACACATATACTTGCCTGAGACGGGAATTGAACCCGGGTGTCTGGCGCTGTGAGGCAGCTGTGCTAACCACTGTGCCACCGTGCCGCCCAAAATTTAAATTGATTACTTAACCTTCCTGCCAAAAATAGACAACTCACCTTATGCTATTTCTGCTGAAGTTTTGCTCACTAACCTTCCCTGTCTATATCACAATGTAGACTCACTACCTCCATGTGACCATCTTGGTTTACGAGCTCATTGGGATTGAAGCCATTCAGTCCCCTTTCTCCTGATCTTTAATACAGATTATTGATCATTGATGACCCCACCGTGATCTCTGTGGCACTACACTAGTTACAGCTTTGAGATCTGAAAATAAACGTTTATCTCTATTCTCCATTTCCTGTTAGCGACAGTTTCCCTGTTCCTGTGTAGCAGCTCAGGCAAATTAAATGGTCTCCTGATGGGCTGTGTAATGGACTCAACGAGATAAATTGCCTCATCCTATATTCCTGTGTAACTCCTTCGAGTGGCAGAATGGTCTCCTTCCGTCTCATTGTAACGAACCTGTCTATCTAAATGGAGTGGTTCCCTATCCTGCTACAGCCTTGCGGGGTGGATTGAGGGAACAACACCTGGGGTAGGGGCAGCAGTGTATCTCTGTAACAGCCTCGACAGTGGATTGAGGGAGCAACACATGGGGTAGGGGCAGCAGTATATCTCTGCAACAGCCTCGAGGGATGGATTGAGGGAAAAACATATGGGGCAGGGAAATCAGCATA
>NW_025210072.1:0-4818 GCF_004010195.1 Chiloscyllium plagiosum
GTCAGAGGGTCAGCGCTGAGGGAGTGGGCGCTGTCAGAGGGTCAGCGCTGAGGGAGTACATCTGCCATTTGTACCCAGTCTGGCCCTACACGTGATCACAGACCTCAGCGATGGTGTCAATGTCTAACCGCCCTGGAGGAAGAATGGGGAGAAAGGATAAACCAAAGGATGTAAATAAAATCTCTCATAAATCCTGCTGGGGACATCTCTGGGGAATATCCTCCTCCCCTCCCCTCAGCTCCCTCCCTGCTGCCCCCACCCCTGTAACCCTTGTAGAGTCAGGGCTTGTCCAGGGCCAGTCCTGAGTAAGGCCAGGGGGGGGGTTGCAAAGGGCCTGTCTGTTTCCCATGGTGCTGTCAGCCTTTACGGGACACACATGTCTCTGAGGTTTTTCCCGGATTGAAGCCATCTCTGTCCCACAGGATAAACAGAGTGAGAAAATTAATAACAAGGGCGTGTTTACATTCCCAGCTGCTTCCCAGCCCAGAGTTTGGCAGTAAGGCTGTGAGAAAAGCTAACGGGATGCAACTCGCTGCGAGAGTCCAGGGACATGCCAACCTGCATAGCGGTGTACACGAGTGCCTGTGGTCCCAGAGCTTCCTGGCACAGGGGAGATGGAGGCTGTCCAGCCCATTCCTGCTATCACAAGGTCTTGATTTGGAGATGCCGGTGTTGGACTGGGGTGGACAAAGTTAACAATCACACACCAGGTTATAGTCCAACAGGTTTAGTTGGAAGCGCACAAGCTTTCGGAGCGTCGCTCCAAAATCACCTGATGAAGGAGCGATGCTCCGAAAGCTAGTGTATTTCCAATGAAACCTGTTGGACTATAACCTGGTGTTGTGTGATTGTTAACTCATCACAAGGTCTGTTGGATACCTCGTTGCCCCAGTCTGAGCTGGTCATGTTTGGAAAGGGTAAATGCTGGGACTAAGAGATGGCGCAGCACTCCCTCAGCACTGACCCTCCGACAGTGCCCACTCCCTCAGCACTGACCCTCTGACAGTGCCCGCTCCCTCAGCACTGACCCTGTTACAGTGCCCGCTCCCTCAGCACTGACCCTGTTACAGTGCGGCACTCCCTCAGCACTGACCCTCTGACAGTGCCCGCTCCCTCAGTGCTGACCCTGTTACAGTGCCCACTTCCTCAGTGCTGACCCTGTTACAGTGCGCACTTCCTCAGTGCTGACCCTGTGGCAGTTCCCGCTCCCTCAGTACTGACCCTCTGACAGTGCCCGCTCCCTCAGTGCTGACCCTCTGACAGTGCCCGCTCCCTCAGCGCTGACCCTCTGACAGTGCCCACTCCCTCAGCGCTGACCCTCTGACAGTGCCCACTCCCTCAGCACTGACCGTCTGACAATGCCCGCTCCCTCAGCGCTGACCGTCTGACAATGCCCGTTTCCTCAGCACTGACCCTCTGACAGTGCTGGCTCCCTCAGTGCTGACCCTGTTACAGTGCCCACTCCCTCAGTGCTGACCCTGTTACAGTGCCCACTTCCTCAGTGCTGACCCTCTGACAGTGCCCGCTCCCTCAGTGCTGACCCTGTTACAGTGCCTGCTCCCTCAGTACTGACCCTCTGACAGTGCCCGCTCCCTCAGCACTGGCCCTCTGACATTGTCCACTCCCTCAGTGCTGACCATCTGACAATGCCCGCTCCCTCAGCGCTGACCATCTGACAATGCCCGCTCCCTCAGCGCTGACCATCTGACAATGCCCGCTCCCTCAGCACTGACCTTTCTTCGCCGCTCACTCCCTCAGCATTCACCCTCTGACGGCGCTGTATTGGGTCTGTTAGTCTGCGTTTTGTGCTGGAGTTCCCCAATCTGGGGTCTTCAAACCCACAAACCCGAGCCTCAGCGGACGGCGTGCTCGCCTCTGAGCCAGAGGGGGAGGGAGGGGCTCTCTGGCCCCTACCCAACCATCCACAACAAACACTGCAGGCAGCCTCAGGAAGTGGCATGGTCTGAGCTCAAATGCTGGCAGAAAACCAGATGTGTGAGCTTAGAAAATCCCAAGCAGGAGTGCGCCTCTGAGCTCTGCCATTCAATAATATCCTGCTAAAACCGGCACGCTCACACGTTGCTGAATCCTCTCTGTAGCCCCCAATGCACCCGTTTCACAACTTCCCTAACTTTGTGTTGTCAGCAAATTTCATCCCTTCGACATGTCATCGATATAAATTATAAAAAGTAACAGCCCCCAGCACTGAATCCCTGTTGCACCCCACTCATATCGTGCCATCCAGAAATTGGCCTACTTTTTGCTTCCCATTAGCCAGACCCCGTTTAATCCAGGCCAGCATGTTACCCCCACCAATATCCTGAGCTCTCACAGAGTCATCGAGCTGTGCAGCCTTGGACCCTTCGCTCCAACGCGGCCATGCCGACCAGATGTCCTGAACTCAACTTGTCCCCATTTACCAGCACTTGACCCATATCCCTCTAAACCCTTACTATTCATGTCCCCATCCAGATGCCTTTTAAATGCTGTCATTGTACCAGCCTCCACCACTTCCTCTGGCAGCTCATTCCATACACGTACCACCCTCTGTGTGAAAAGGTTGCCCCTTCGGTCCCTTTCCCCTTTCACCTTAAACCTAAGGCCCTCTAATTTGGGCCTCTCCCATCCCAGGGAAAAAAACTTGTCTATTTACCCTATCCATGCCCCTCATGGATGCATAAACCTCGATAAGATTAGATTAGATTACATTACAGTGTGGAAACAGGCCCTTTGGCCCAGCATGTCCACACCGACCCGCCAAAGCGCAACCCACCCATTCCCCTACATTTACCCCTTACCTAACACTACGGGTAATTTAGCATGGCCAATTCACCTGACCTGCACATCTTTGGATTGTGGGAAGAAACCGGAGCACCCGGAGGAAACCCACGCAGACACGGGGAGAACGTGCAAACTCCACACAGTCAGTCGCCTGAGGCGGGAATTGAACCCGGGTCTCTGGCGCTGTGAGGCAGCAGTGCTAACCACTGTGCCACCTTGCCGCCCACGATAAGGTCACCCCTCAGCCTCCGACACTCCAGGGAAATCAGCCCCAGCCTTTTAGCCTCTCCCTGTAGCTCAAACCCTCTAACATCCTTGTAAATCTTTTCTGAACCCTTTCAAGTTTCACAACATCCTTCAGATAGGAAGAAGACCAGAATTAAACGAGTGTTCCAAAACGTCTACAATGACCCTTGATCTGGCAACTCATCAAATGCCTCCTGAAAATCCAGATACAATATGTACACGTGTTCCCCTTTATCAACAACACACATTACCTGGCCGGCAAACTTGAGGAGAGCAGTGAGGCTGTGGGGGGGTGGTCACTAAGGCCCAGCACTCTTTACCAGGACGTTGCCAGGGTTGGAGGATCTGAGCTACAGGGAGAGGCTGAACAGGCTGGGGCTGTTTTCCCTGGAGCATCGGAGGCTGAGGGGTGACCTTAGAGGTTTATAAATCATGAGGGGCGTGGATAGGGTAAATAGGCAAAGTCTTTTCCCTGGGGTGGGGGAGTCCAGAACAAAAGGGGATAGGTTTAAGGTGAGAGGGGAAAGATATAACAGGGACCCGAGGGGCAACGTTTTCACGTAGAGGGGGGTGAATGGATTGAGTCTGAAATCTCGGTTAAATTTCTCTCAGAACCAACACCCATAGATTTCAAACTCCTACGGGATTGGATGGGGGGGAAGAGTTCCTTTCTATTCATTCATGGCTAGGCCAGCATTCATTGCCCACCCCTAATTGCCCAGAGGGTGCTTGAGGGTTGACCACACATTGCTGTGTGGGTCTGGAGTCGCATGTTGACCAGGCCCAGGAAGGACATCAGTGAGTTTCTCCGACAATCGGAAATGTAGCCATTGTTAGACTCTTAATCCATATGGAATTCAAATTCCACCATCTGCCCATGGTAGGATTTAAACCCTGCGTCGCCCAGAACATTACCTGGGTCTCTGGGTTAACAGTCCAGTGATGTCACCACTCAGCCATTGGCCTCCCCCTTGACTTAATCAAAGCCCCAGGAGTGCATGTGCGTGTAGCTGCTATTGAACAGCAGAAGGGGAGGAAGCCGATACCAGGACGCACAGTTGGTGATAGATGCGGTAAGGCAGCACCTCAGGGATGAGGAACAGGGTTTGGGGGGGCGGATTTAGATAATGCTGGCCGGCAAAGTTGAGCAGAGGGGTGGCGCTGGGGGTCACTATAGCCCAGCACTCCCACCCCCTCATCCCAGACCATGGGATAATAAGGGAAGGGATCTGGAGAGAGGAGGATTGAATTTGGGGATGCAGACTGTCTCACAGTCTGCCTCAGAGAGGGCACTGAACGAGTTCATACGGCTCACGGATGGCACTGACTCAATATTGGAACAAACAAAGGAAGAAAGCAACTGGCATGTAAACATCTGTAACAAACACATTCGCCCCAGCACCAACCCCTCCGGGGACCTGAGGAAGCGAGAGGCCTGAGCTTTCCAGATGGAAAGGCTCTGCCAACAACACCTCGTAGCCTGACCAAGGACACGTGCTGTCATTGCAGTATCAGACACTGTGTGTTAGCAAGCCAGAAGAGGACCATGTCAGTAACTGGTGAGCAGACACCATAGCAGCGGCACTAGAGTCAAGGTGCACCGAAACTGAGAGAGAGAGAGAGAGAGAGAGAGAGAGAGAGAGCGCGCGCGATAGATAAGATAGATAGACCGACCTAGAGGAATAGGGAGGGAGTGCTGAACAAAGGAGGTAAGAGCGAAAGGGAGGGGGTGTAGGGGGATGGAGGAGGTGACAGAGATAGGGAGGGGGTGTAGGGGCTGGAGGAGGTGAC
>NW_025210072.1:5480-18274 GCF_004010195.1 Chiloscyllium plagiosum
GAGGGGGGATGATGGGATTCGGTGGGGATTGGGTGAGATGAGATTTGATGGGAGTTGGTGGGGGGGGGAGATGGGATTTGGTGTGATCGGGTGATAGATACAGGACAGTTGAGGGACTGATGTCTGCAATAGAAATTGAGTTGAACCTTTTCGAGAGAGTTCAGCGATACAGAGATATCCCTCACCACCAACTTCACCTGGACCTAGGCACCCATTGCCCCATTTCCCAGAACTACACTGGGCTCAGGAAGGCAATGACTGAGATCTGGACCTGGGACGGTTATGGTCAGGAAAGGACTGCTCGTTGTTTCAGATTCCTGGAAAGGAGCCTGTGCTGATCTCCTGGTGACATCCTTGACCTGTCCTAGTTGAAAGCATTCCAATATTCCAGGGCTGTTAAAAATATCTCGGCCTCCAGGATGTTTTGATATTTCCTCGTCCCCTTGGCTTATCATTCTCCAGCCTGTGGAAACACCGCCTGCCGCCACTAACATCCTCCAGCGACCTCGGCAGTGTGTGGAAATTGGAACAGGTGGAGGCCGTTCGGCCCTTCAAGTCTGCTTCCCCATTCTGCTCACTTGAGAAAGGATGTACTGGTCTCTGGAAGGGGGCGCACAGGAGATGTGCTCCGGAGTGGGAGAGGGTTACCTTGAGCGGAGAGATTTAGGAGACTGGGACTACACCCATTGGAATTTGGAAGAAGGAGGGAGGAATCTTATAAAATGATGAAGGAACTTGAACGGTGGTTGTGCTTAAGTGAGGACTGCAGATGCTGGAGATCAGAGCTGAAAAATGTGTTGCTGGAAAAGCGCAGCAGGTCAGGCAGCATCCAGGGAACAGGAGAATCAACGTTTCCTGAAGAAGGGCTTGTGCCCGAACCGTCGATTCTCCTGGTCCTTGGATGCTGCCTGACCTGCTGTGCTTTTCCAGCAACACATTTTCAGCTCTTATTCTGTAAGAGCCAACAGCTGCAATTGCTTTCCCGCACCTCACCCCCGACACTGAGGTAACAGCATGTCCGGGCACAGATTGGACTAGACTCCCATCCCTTGGGAAGCAAGTGGGAGTTGGGGAAATCCCTGGAGAATGACTGTCAATGATTCCCGCGAGGATTCTGTTGACAGGATTGATTCTCTCTCTCTCTCTCTTTGCGTGCTTCATTACAATCCTGCCAAGCCCTCCCTTCCCAGATTCCAGGGCAGTGATTGGGCATTTTTGGCTTCGGTTTCTACTAAGAATCTCGAGATGACCAGGAATCCTTTGACATTTATTGGGAAAAACCCATCTGGTTCACTCATGTCCTTCAGGGAAGGAAACTGCCATTCTTACCTTACCACGTGACTCCAGACCCTCACAGCAATGGGATTGACTCCTGACTATCCTCTGGGCAATTTGGAATAGGTGATAAATGCTGCACAGCCAACAACACCCTCATCCCATGAAAGAGTACATCGTTTAAAGGTTTTGAGAGGCCAGGGAACAGAGTCTGTCCCCCAGGGCTCCCCCCTCAACCCCAAGAGATCCCTCAATGACATTCTGGTAAGGACAGGGGTCACCTTGGTCTGTACAAAGGAGGAAGGGTGCAGTGACCATTAGCAATGGGGGATGGACCCTGTCCTGTCCTGGTGGCTCTGTAAGTGGGGGTTCGAAGGGGGGGACAGATATGCCCAAGGAGGGGGGAGTCTTCAGGCCTCAGCTGGCACTGAGTGGACGATCTTCGGATAAAGTCTAGATTAGAGTGTTGCTAGAAAAGCACAGCAGGTCAGGCAGCATCCAAGGAGCAGGAAAATCAATGTTTCGGGCAAAAGCTCTTCGCAAAATCTTCGGATAAACCCCTACACAGCTACAAGAACTGGTGTCCTTTCCCCAATCAGAAGCATACCATCTCCCACTGCAAGCCCCCCCCACCACAATCTCACCAATACCGCAGGATTGCGCCTCAAAGACAGAGGATCAGGAGCAGAAAGAGGCCACTTGGCCCCTCAAACCTGCCACACCATTTGATACAAACATGGCTCCTATCATCTTGGCCTCAACTCTAAATTCCTGCTCGCCCTCCAATCTCCCCCTGAAATTTACTCAGTGTCCTGACCACCACTGCACTCTGGGGGAGTTTTAAAAAATTTAATTCCCGCCCTCTGGACTGCAGCGGTTCAAGATGGCAGCTCACCACCTGAGGGGGTAACAGGGGACAGGCAATACTCGCTGGGCCCAGCCAGTGACCCCCACGTTCCACAAATGAGTAAATGTTTAAAATAAAACACAGGATTTGTGGCCCATCCACAATTGCCCTGAGGGTGGTTCAGAGTCAACCACATTGCGATGTGGGTCTGGAGTCACGTCTAGGCCAGACCTTCCCGGAAGGACATTAATAAATTCCGGAGATTGAGGAGCCTTTGAGACAAGCAGTTTCTCCTTGTCTCGGGTTTAGGTCTACGACCCGGGAATCTGAAACGACGGCTTCTCACTCTGGATGGCCCCACATGAGGGAACTGCCTCTCTATATCCACATTGTCAATTGCCTTCAGTATCTTGTGTAGATCAATTACATTCTAGGGTGTAGGGGCTGGAGGGGGTGACAGAGATAAGGAGGGGGTGTAGGGGCTGGAGGGGATGACAGAGATAGGGAGGGGGTGTAGGGGCTGGAGCAGGTGACAGAGATAAGGAGGGGGTATAGGTTCTCAGGAATTGCCTCCCTCAACCTCTCTGCATCTCTCTCTCGCCTCCCCCCCTGCTTTCAGAAGACTCTCCTGAGTGCCCTCCCTGTCCAGGTTTGTAGGCTGCTGGCCTCTCCTGATTCACATCCGCGGGATACTTATCCACTGATCACGGTGCTAACTGAATGCAAGTCGTTGGGTCTCGGGCGAGTGGAGTGGGTGTGAGGTGTCAGAGGATTAAAGAAAGTGTATATGTGTGGGTACAAAACAGAACGAGGAGTGAAGCAGGGACAGAAAGAGGAAGTTTATTTTGCCCGAAGCCTGTTTTCCCAACCTTGATTCAGTGTAGTTACGAAACAGAGACATGTCAGCCTAAACATGCAGGAGTCAGCGCGGGATACCAAGGTCCAAACACACAGATGAGTCACCGAGCAGACACTTGGAGCTTTAAACTTCAGATAGGAATTTCATCAATGTCACGTTGGGAGGGAGGGATGGGCACAAGTCGGGCTGACTCTGCGCCCCGAGACAGAATGGTCAGGGATCACCTCCCCAATCCAGTTAAACCTAGGTCATACTGAACCAGCACAGACAGGGCTAAACCCAAGTCAAACTGAACTGGGGCAGACAGGGCTAAACACAGGTCAAACTGAACTGAGACAGACAGGGCTAAACACAGGTCAAACTGAAATGGGACAGACAGGGCTAAACCCAGGTCAAACTGAAACGGGACAGACAGGGCTAAACCCAGGTCAAACTGAACTGAGAAAGACAGGGGTAAACGCAGGTCAAACTGATCCGGGACAGACAGGGCTAAACCCAGGTCATAGTGAACTGGGACAGACAGGGCTAAACCCAGGTCAAACTGAATTGAGACAGACAGGGCTAAACCCAAGTTGAACACATCTGGGACAGTCAGGGCTAAACCCAGGTCAAACTGAAACGGGACAGACAGGGCTAAACCCAGGTCATAGTGAACCGGGACAGACAGGGCTGAACCCAGGTCAAACTGAACTGGGACAGACAGGGCTAAACCCAGGTCAAATCTGATCCGGGACAGACAGGGCTAAACCCACGTCAAACCGAACCGGGACAGACAGGACTAAACGCAGGTCAAAGTGAACCGGGACAGACAGGACTAAACGCAGGTCAAACTGAACCGGGACAGACAGGGCTAAACACAGGTCAAACTGAACCGGGACAGACAGGGCTAAACCCAGGTCAAACTGAACCAGGACAGACAGGACTAAACCCAGGTCAAAGTGAACCGGGACAGACAGGGCAAAACCCACGCTAAACTGATCCAGGACAGACAGGGCTAAACCCACGTCAAACTGAACCGGGACAGACAGGACTAAACCCAGATCAAACTGAACCGGGACAGACAGGACTAAACCCAGGTCAAACTGAACCGGGACAGACAGGGCTAAACCCAGGTCAAACTGAACTGGGACAGACAGGGCTAAACCCAGGTCAAACTGAACCGGGACAGACAGGGCTAAACACAGGTCAAACTGAACTGGGGCAGACAGGACTAAACCCACGTCAAACTGAACTGGGACTGACAGGGCTAAACCCAGGACAAACTGATCCTGAACTGACAGGGCTAAACCCAGGTCAATCTAAACCGTGACAGACAGGGCTAAACCCAAGTTGAACTGATCTGGGACAGTCAGGGCTAAACCCAGGTCAAACTGAAAGAGGACAGACTGGGCTAAATCCAGGTCATACTGATCTGGGAGAGACAGGGCTAAACCCAGATCATACTGAAACGGGAAAGACAGGACTAAACCCAGGTCAAACTGAAATGGGACAGTCAGGGCTAAACGCAGGTCAAACTGAAACGGGACAGACAGGGCTAAACCCAGGTCATACAGAACCGGGACAGACAGGACTAAACCCAGGTCAAATTGAACTGGGACAGACAGGGCTAAACCCACGGCAAACTGAACCGGGACAGACAGGGCTAAACCCACGGCAAACTGAACCGGGACAGACAGGGCTAAAGTCAAACTGAACCGGGACAGACAGGGCTAAACCCAGGTCAAACTGAACCGGGACAGACAGGACTAAACCCACGTCAAACTGAACTGGGACTGACAGGGCTATACCCAGGTCAAACTGATCCTGAACTGACAGGGCTAAACCCAGGTCAATCTAAACCATGACAGACAGGGATAAACCCAAGTTGAACTGATCTGGGACAGTCAGGGCTAAACCCAGGTCAAACTGAAACAGGACAGACTGGGCTAAATCCAGGTCATACTGATCTGGGAGAGACAGGGCTAAACCCAGATCATACTGAAACGGGACAGACAGGGCTAAACCCAGGTCAAACTGAACTGGGACAGACAGGACTAAACGCAGGTCAAACTGAAATGGGACAGTCAGGGCTAAACCCAGGTCAAACTGAAACGGGACAGACAGGGCTAAAGTCAGGTCAAACTGAACAGGGACAGACAGGGCTAAACCCAGGTCAAACTGAAATGGGACAGACAGGGCTAAACCCACGTCAAACTGAAACGGGACAGACAGGGCTAAACCACGTCAAACTGAACCGGGACAGACAGGGCTGAACCCAGGTAAAACTGAACCGGGACAGACAGGGCTAAACCCAGGTCAAACTGAACCAAGACAGACAGGACTGAACCCAGGTCAAACTGAACCGGGACAGACAGGGCTAAACCCACGTCAAACTGAACCAGGACAGACAGGGCTAAACCCACGTCAAACTGAACTAGGACAGAGAATGCTAAACCCACGTTAAACTGATCCAGGACAGACAGGACTAAACCCACGTCAAACTGAACCTGGACAGACAGGGCTAAACCCACGTCAAACTGAACTAGGACAGAGAATGGTAAACCCACGTTAAACTGATCCAGGACAGACAGGACTAAACCCACGTCAAACTGAACTGGGACAGACAGGGCTAAACCCACGTCAAACTGAACTAGGACAGAGAATGCTAAACCCACGTTAAACTGATCCAGGACAGACAGGGCTAAACCCACGTTAAACTGATCCAGGACAGACAGGACTAAACCCACGTCAAACTGAACCAGGACAGACAGGGCTAAACCCACGTCAAACTGAACTAGGACAGAGAATGCTAAACTCACATTAAACTGATCCAGGACAGACAGGACTAAACCCATGTCAAACTGAACTGGGACAGACAGGGCTAAACCCACGGCAAACCGAACCGGACAGACAGGACTAAACCCTGGTCAAACTGAACCGAGACAGACAGGGCTAAACCCACGACAAACTGAACTGGGACAGACAGGGCTAAACCCAAGTCAAACCGAACCGGACAGACAGGACTAAACCCTGGTCAAACTGAACCGAGACAGACAGGGCTAAACCCACGTCAAACCGAACCGAGACAGACAGGGCTAAACCCACGTCAAACTGATCCGGGACAGACAGGGCTAAACCCACGTCAAACCGAACCGGGACAGACTGGACTAAACCCAGATCAAACTGAACCGGGACAGGGCTAAACCCAGGTCAAACTGAACTAGGACAGAGAATGCTAAACCCACGTTAAACTGCTCCAGGACAGACAGGGCTAAACCCACGTTAAACTGCTCCAGGACAGACAGGACTAAACCCTCGTCAAACCGAACCGGGACAGACAGGACTAAACCCACGTCAAACCGAACCGAGGCAGACAGGGTTAAACCCACGTCGAACTGGTCCGGGACAGACAGGGCTAAACCCAGGTCAAACTGATCTAGGACAGAGAATGCTAAACCCACGTTAAACTGATCCAGGACAGACAGGACTAAACCCAGGTCAAACTGAACCGGGACAGACTGGGCTACACCCAGGTCAAACTGAACTGGAACAGACAGGGCTAAACCCAGGTGAAATTGAAATAGGACAGTCAGCGCTATCCCAGGTCAAACTGATCCGGGACAGGGCTAACCCAGGTCAAACTGATCCAGGACAGAGCTAACCCAGCTGAAACTGAACCGGGACAGACAGGGCTAAACTCAAATTAAAAGGAAACACGACAGACAACTCTAAACCTGGGTCAAATCGAACGAGTGCAGGCAGGGCTAAACCCAGGATAAACTGAACTGGGACAGACAAGGCTAAACCCAGATTAACTGAATCAGGACAGACAGGGCTAAACCTGGGTCAAACTGAACCGAGACTGACAGGGCTAAACCTGGGTCAAACTGGTCAGAGACAGCTCTGATCACAGAGTTAAAGCATAGGGATCCTGGCCTATGTGGGGTTAAAGGTGAGAGGGATCTGGGACACAGGGGGTTAAACTCAGAAGGAAACGGGGCACAGGGGGTTAATGCTGGACCTTCCAGTGTCTGAGAGCTGGGAACCTACAGCTCTGAACGCTGCGGAGAGTCTGTGGCTTAGGAAGGGACGGTAAGCAAAGTAGCTGAAGGCTATTGTTTTTTAAGAAAAGGAGAGAGGCTGCAGTGTGTGTGTGTGTGTGAGAGAGAAAAGATTGGAGCAAGAGAGAACCTCCCCCGCTCTTCAGTGAAGGAACCAAGAACTCAACCTTGTTTTTGAAACTCGCAGTAATGTGAAAAATTTCAGAGTGGCAAAGCGTCTCTCAACTGAAGCTGCCTGTGGGATTGAGAGCTGGGCGGGAGACTGTAAAGGAGCAGAAACTGCCTGCAAACTCAAAGGTTTGCTCTCAATTCTTCTGTTTTAGTTTTAAAGGGGGAACCTTTTCAAAAATATGCATTTGTTTTCTGTGTGCGTGTGTTTGTGTATGAGAGAGTCTCTGCATGTGTGTGTCTGTGAGTTTGGGGATGTGTGTGTCTCTATGAGCGTATCTCTGTATGAGAGTGTGTCTGTGAGTTTGGGTATATGTGTGTGTGAGAGAGTCTCTGCATGTGTGTGTCTGTGAGTTTGGGGATATGTGTGTCTCTATGAGCGTATCTCTGTATGAGAGTGTGTCTGTGAGTTTGTGTATTTGGGTGTGTATGAGAGAGTCTCTGCATGTGTGTGTCTGTGAGTTTGGGGATGTGTGTGTGTGAGAGAGTCTCTGCATGTGTGTGTCTGTGAGTTTGGGGATGTGTGTGTGTGAGAGAGTCTCTGCATGTGTGTGTCTGTGAGTTTGGGGATGTGTGTGTGTGAGAGAGTCTCTGCATGTGTGTGTCTGTGAGTTTGGGGATGTGTGTGTGTGAGAGAGTCTCTGCATGTGTGTGTCTGTGAGTTTGGGGATGTGTGTGTGTGAGAGAGTCTCTGCATGTGTGTGTCTGTGAGTTTGGGGGGGTGTGTGTCTCTATGAGCGTATCTCTGTATGAGAGTGTGTCTGTGAGTTTGTGTATTTGTGTGTGTGTATGTATGAGCATCTCTGGATGTGTGTTTGTCTCTATGAGCGTACCTGTGAGTTTGTGTATTTGAGTGTGTCTGTGAGTGTGTGTGAGTCTCTGAGTGTGTATGTCTGAGAGTGTGGGTGTGTCTGTGCATCTATGTGACTGTGTAAATGTGTCTCTGTGAGTCTATGATGTCTGACGTTACTGCTGGAGGTGTATGCTCAGGCAGTGGAGTCTGGGCGCTCTGCCATAATGGGGACATTCCAAAGCCTGCCCTCCGTCCACGTCGGAGAGGAGAGAGCGAGATTGCCCCTTCCCCACCCTTGCCACCTTCCCAACAGGCAATCGGGAATCTCTCTCTCTCTCTCTCTCTCTGGTGTGATTGCTGCCGCCCAGAGTTTCATCATACCCTGCGCAGGGCAAATTCTGTCCCCTCCACCTTCCTCCCGAGCCCTGTCCAACTTGCAGGAGCACGGTCCCCTCTGAGAGAAACATAAACATGTGGGACTGCCAAAGGAACTTGGCAGAAAGCTTCTAATTCAAAACGGTAGGCGTGGGGGGAGAGGAGGTGGGGTTGGGGGGGTGAGGGGGGGGGAGAAAATAGAATCACAAATGTCTGGACCAATTTCAGAATAAGTGCTCACACATTCATAAAGTCAAAAACAAACCCCAAGCAGTGGGTAACGCCCAGAGAGTGTGGAGGGACTGTGACCACACACTAGCCATTGGAGAACTGTCAGGGCACCATGCCAGAGGAACACAGTGGTGCCAACCAGTCCGACCACCCTCCCCGCCACAGAATATGTGGCTGGGCTGGAACTTCCTGGGCAGAATCGGGGAGCATTATGTTGGCTCTTCAGCCCATTGTGTCTGCACTAGCCCTTCTCTAATGGGCACCCTTACCCAGCGCCCAATCCTTCCTTCTCTCCAAGTCCTTGCCCATGAACACCATCTCCATCCAATGTCCGTCTCGAGGTGCCATGTCTCCAGACCCTATCCACTCATGATGCTCCGAATCTTGCTTCCTTTGCACAACACCAATCCACACCCTGACCTCCCATCCTTGTTCCTTACCAGTGGGAACAGCTTCCCTCTAATTATTCATCTCTGCCTCCCCTTCCCTACTACCTCCAAGAACTTGGACTCAGAGATGTACACCACGGAAACATCCCTTGGCCCAACTTGTCCATGCCAACCGGATATACTAAATTAAACCATTCCTGTTGAGAGTTACAGAGAGTGAGGGCGAGGGCCCGACAGAGAGCGAGGGAGAGGGCCTGACAGAGAGCGAGGGAGAGGGCCTGGCAGAGAGCGAGGGAGAGGGCCCGACAGAGAGCGAGGGAGAGGGCCCGACAGAGAGCGAGGGAGAGGGCCCGACAGAGAGCGAGGGAGAGGGCCCGACAGAGAGCGAGGGAGAGGGCCCGACAGAGAGCGAGGGAGAGGGCCCGACAGAGAGCGAGGGAGAGGGCCCGACAGAGAGCGAGGGAGAGGGCCCGACAGAGAGCGAGGGAGAGGGCCCGACAGAGAGCGAGGGAGAGGGCCCGACAGAGAGCGAGGGAGAGGGCCCGACAGAGAGCGAGGGAGAGGGCCCGACAGAGAGCGAGGGAGAGGGCCCGACAGAGAGCGAGGGAGAGGGCCCGACAGAGAGCGAGGGAGAGGGCCCGACAGAGAGCGAGGGAGAGGGCCCGACAGAGAGCGAGGGAGAGGGCCCGACAGAGAGCGAGGGAGAGGGCCCGACAGAGAGCGAGGGAGAGGGCCCGACAGAGAGCGAGGGAGAGGGCCCGACAGAGAGCGAGGGAGAGGGCCCGACAGAGAGCGAGGGAGAGGGCCCGACAGAGAGCGAGGGAGAGGGCCCGACAGAGAGCGAGGGAGAGGGCCCGACAGAGAGCGAGGGAGAGGGCCCGACAGAGAGCGAGGGAGAGGGCCCGACAGAGAGCGAGGGAGAGGGCCCGACAGAGAGCGAGGGAGAGGGCCCGACAGAGAGCGAGGGAGAGGGCCCGACAGAGAGCGAGGGAGAGGGCCCGACAGAGAGCGAGGGAGAGGGCCCGACAGAGAGCGAGGGAGAGGGCCCGACAGAGAGCGAGGGAGAGGGCCCGACAGAGAGCGAGGGAGAGGGCCCGACAGAGAGCGAGGGAGAGGGCCCGACAGAGAGCGAGGGAGAGGGCCCGACAGAGAGCGAGGGAGAGGGCCCGACAGAGAGCGAGGGAGAGGGCCCGACAGAGAGCGAGGGAGAGGGCCCGACAGAGAGCGAGGGAGAGGGCCCGACAGAGAGCGAGGGAGAGGGCCCGACAGAGAGCGAGGGAGAGGGCCCGACAGAGAGCGAGGGAGAGGGCCCGACAGAGAGCGAGGGAGAGGGCCCGACAGAGAGCGAGGGAGAGGGCCCGACAGAGAGCGAGGGAGAGGGCGTGACAGAGAGCGAGGCAGAGGGCCCGACAGAGAGCGAGGCAGAGGGCCCGACAGAGAGCGAAGCAGAGGGTGTGACAGAGCGTGAGGGAGAGGGTGTGACAGAGCGTGAGGGAGAGGGACCGGTAGTGAGAGAGGGCGGGTGTGGCACTCGAGAGAGTGAGTGCGAGTATCCATGGCCCGTGAGCGTCTGGATTACACACAAAGTGCAGAAAGGTGGTGAGATAACACACGGCTGTCTTTACTGCGAGGGACATTTTCTCTTCAGGGACTCCTGTCAGTTTGCAGGAAATGGTGGGAGCTGCTGGCAATGTGTTGGGGTTGTTAGGCTCTGTCTGAAACTGGAAGTGAACACTCTCAGGCTGCCTCGATTGGAAAGGAAACCCAGCCCTCACAGCTGCTAATACAAAAGGTCACTGTGACTCAAAGGTTAGTATCTGCAGCTACGGCCACCAAACGTTTCCATCGCTTTAAAGGAAGCAACAAGCTTTTAACTCCAAGGCTTTCCACTCCCTAAAGGGGCTGTCTCTCACTGGGGTATGGGGTCCCCTACCCCCTCCTGAAGGGGCTGACTCTCACTGGGGTATGGGGTCTCCCTCCCTCGCCTGAAGGGGCTGGCTCTCACGGGGGTATGGGGTCTCCCTCCCTCGCCTGAAGGGGCCGAATCTCACTGGGATACAGGGTCTCCCTCCCTCTCCTGAAGGGGCTGACACTCACTGGGGTACAGGGTCTCCCTCCCCCTCCTGAAGGGGCTGACTCTCACTGGGGTACGGGGTCTCCCTCCCCATCCTGAAGGGGCTGACTCTCACTGGGGTACGGGGTCCCCTCCCTCTCCTGAAGAGGCTGACACTCACTGGGGTACAGGGTCCCCCTCCCTCTCCTGAAGGGGTTCACTCTCACTGAGGTATGGGGTCTCCCTCTCTCTCCTGAAGGGGCAGACTCTCACTGGGGTATGGGGTCCCCCTCCCTCTCCTGAAGGGGCTGACCCTCACTGGGGTACGGGGTCCCCCTCCCCCTCCTGAAGGGGCTGACTCTCACTGGGGTACGGGATCCCCCTCCCCTCCTGAAGGGGCTGACTCTCACTGGGGTACGGGATCCCCCTCCCCTCCTGAAGGGGCTGACTCTCACTGGGGTACGGGATCCCCCTCCCCTCCTGAAGGGGCTGACTCTCACTGGGGTACGGGATCCCCCTCCCCTCCTGAAGGGGCTGACTCTCACTGGGGTACGGGATCCCCCTCCCCTCCTGAAGGGGCTGACTCTCACTGGGGTACGGGATCCCCCTCCCCTCCTGAAGGGGCTGACTCTCACTGGGGTACGGGATCCCCCTCCCCTCCTGAAGGGGCTGACTCTCACTGGGGTACGGGATCCCCCTCCCCTCCTGAAGGGGCTGACTCTCACTGGGGTACGGGGTCCCCTCCCTCTCCTGAAGAGGCTGACACTCACTGGGGTACAGGGTCCCCCTCCCTCTCCTGAAGGGGTTCACTCTCACTGAGGTATGGGGTCTCCCTCTCTCTCCTGAAGGGGCAGACTCTCACTGGGGTATGGGGTCCCCCTCCCTCTCCTGAAGGGGCTGACTCTCACTGGGGTACGGGGTCTCCCTACCTCTCCAGAAGGGGCTGACTCTCACTGGGGTACGTGGTCCCCCTCCCTCTCCTGAAGGGGCTGACTCTCACTGGGGTACGGGGTCTCCCTCCCCATCCTGAAGGGGCTGACTCTCACTGGGGTACGGAGTCCCCCATCCCTTCCTGAAGGGGCTGACTCTCACTGGGGTCAGGGGTTCCCCTCCCCCTCCTGAAGGGGCTGACTCTCACTGGGGTACGGGGTCCCCCATCCCTTCCTGAAGGGGCTGACTCTCACTGGGGTACGGAGTCGCCCTCCCTCTCCTGAAGGGGCTGACTCTCACTGGGGTACGGGGTCCCCCATCCCTTCCTGAAGGGACTGACTCTCACTGGGGTACGGGGTTCCCCTCCCCATCCTTAAGGGGCTGACTCTCACTGGGGTACGGGGTCCCCCTCCCTCTCCTGAAGGGGCTGACTCTCACTGGGATACGGGGTCCCCCTCCTGAAGGGGCTGACTCTCACTGGGGTACGGGGTCTCCCTCCCTCTCCTGAAGGGGCTGACTCTGACTCTCACTGGGGTATGGGGTCCCCCTCCCTCTCCTGAAGGGGCTGTCTCTCACTGGGGTATGGGACCCCCTTCCCCCTCCTGAAGAGGCTGACTCTCACTGGGGTACGGGGTCCCCCTCCCTCTCCTGAAGGGGCTGACTCTCACTGGGGTACGGGATCCCCTTCCCCCTCCTGAAGGGGCTGACTCTCACTGGGGTACGGGGTCCCCCTCCCTCTCCTGAAGGGGCTGACTCTTACTGGGGTACGGGGTCTCCCTACCTCTCCAGAAGGGGCTGACTCTTACTGGGGTATGGGGTCCCCCTCCCTCTCCT
>NW_025210073.1:0-6334 GCF_004010195.1 Chiloscyllium plagiosum
GACTGAGGACGCAAGGAATTGGAGGTGGGGGGGCACAAGGAGCTGGCGCTAGGTATTGAGGCGAGTGGGGTTGAGGGCCGCAGTCTTCTGGGCACGGGGAGGACAGGATTTGTTGTCACGTGTGCCAAGCTGTACGAGCGGATCAGAAAAATCAAGGATGTACAGAACAATGATCGCTGAAAATGTCTTCGAGCATGTAGGTCACATGGCACAAAGTGTGGTCTTGACGAGATCAACATTATCAGGATCAACATAATCTTCAATTAAAGAGTCCATCCACCAGTGTAATAACAGCAGGGAAGATGTTCCTGAACTTGCTGGTGCTTGTGTTCATGCTTTTGATTCTTCTGACATGATGGAAAAGTTTGAAGGTGAGCATTATCGGGTGCAATGCGTCTTGATCATATTGGCAGCCTTTGCACATCAGAAAAAAATCATGTGATTGAAGTGCATGAATGTGAGGCCGCAGTAAGTGATAGACTGGGCTATGCACGCCGCCATCTATTATTTCTTACAGACTTGAGCAGAACAGTTGTCATACCAGACGTTTGTGCACCCGAGCAGTACACTTTAAATGATACATCTGTCGAAGTCATGCATGCGGAATTGCTGAAGTCTGGCTGAAGAAGGGGAGGCATTGTTTTGCCTCCTTCAATATCGCAGTTATGTCGGATGTTAGTGCAGGTTGCCAGTTGTCGTCACCTTGAAGAACTTGATGCTGTCACCCTCTCAACCTTAGCTGAATTGATGCATATTGGGTCTTGTGCCCCTCTTTCCTTCCTGAAATAAATTGTCAGTTCTTTAGCTTTAGTTATAAACAAGGACTGCAGGTGCACAGTATAGACTAGAGTTGTGCTGGAAATGTACAGCAGGTCAGGCCGCATCCGAGGAGCAGGAAAATCAACGTTTCGGGCAAAAGCCCTTCATGAGGAATAGAGGCAGGGTGCCTGCAGGGTGGGGAGATAAATGAGAGAGGGGTTGAGGTGGGGAGAAAGTAACATAGAGTACAATAGGTGAATGGGAGTGGGGATAGATGGGATAGGTCATAGAGGAGTGTGGGGGAAGGTAGCAAAGAGTACAATTGGTGAATGGGAGTGGGGATAAAGGTGATAGTTCAGAGGGTAGGGTGGAGTGGATACGTGCAAAGGAAGATAGGCAGGTCGGACAGGTCAAGGGGATGCTGCTGAGATGGGAAGTTGGAATTGAGGTCAGGTGAGTGACGGGGAAATGAGGAGACTGGTGAAGTCCGCATTGATGCCCAGGGGTTGAAGTGTTCCGAGGCGGAAGACGAGGCTTCTTCCTCCAGGCGGCGGGTGGTGATTGGATCTGCGATGGAGGAAGCCCAGAACTTGCGAATCCTCGTCAGAGTGGGAGCGGGAGTTGACATGTTGGGCCACAGGGTGGTGGGGTTGATTGGTGTGGGTGTCACGCAGAAGTTCCCAAAAGTGCTCTGCCAGGAGGCGTCCAGTCTATCTAATGTAGAGGAGACCACATCGGGAGCAACGAATACAATAAATGGCATTTGTGGATGTGCAGGTAAAACTTTGATGGATGTGGAATGGTCATTTGGGGTCTTGGATGAGGTGAGGGAGGAGGTGTGGCGCAGGTTTTGCAATTCCTGCGGTGGCAAGGGATGGCGCCAGGAATGGATGGTGGTTTGTTGGGCGGCGTGGACCTGATCAAGTCGTCACAGATTAGCGTCTGGCTTCAGTGGTGTAGAGATCAGTGCGCCAATTTACCACTGCACGTACTTTATCCGCTGGTTTGATGTTGATTTTGGGATTGGAGCAGTATGTGTGGAGGAATGCGCATTGTGAGGGTGAGAGGTTGGAGTGGGGGAGAGAGATAAACAGGTAGAGGCGGTTAATGTCTCTTTGGCAGTCGGAAATGAAGAGATCGAGAGCGGGTAATAGGCCAGCACAGTGTGACCAGGTGCATGGAGTGTGCTGGAAGCAGGCAAAGGGGTTCTCAGAATGTGGGTCGGAGTAGGAGGTCGAGGAAAAAGTGTTCGACAGCATGGCTTGTAAAAACTTATTGAAGTGTGGGCGGAGCGGCTAAATCCGCCCAGGATTGAGGACTGGTCGTTCGTCCACAGTGAGGGGGTGGTCTGGGGGGATGGTGAAAACGCGGCATGGCTGTGAGATGGGACCTGGTGTAGGTGTGGAGCTGGGTGTGTGGACAGAGCCTGTCATTGGAATGGGCTTGGATTAGGGAGAATGGGGATGGAGCCATGATCAGTGGTAGAGTTCCCCTCAGGGTTCTGGGGGGGCGGGCAAGGTGACAGTGTGACCTGTGGGGGGCGTGTCAGCAGAATGAAGGTGAGTGGCGTTGGTGGGGGGGAGGTGGTGGCGAACACAACAATAGAGGTTCGGAAGTCACTGAGCGTGTGAAATCAGAAAGGATGTGACGGCGGAAGTGATGTCACGTGTGGTACATGAGGAATTGTGAGGGGCGGAGGTGGCGTTGGAAGCGGCCATGATGAAGAGCGAAAGTGACGTCATCGATTCCATGGGGATGGTAGCTGCAGCAGCGACAGCATCAGTTCTTCAGTTTTGTCGAACTTGAGAGAGATGGTTTTCGTTACATCACATCACCAATCCCTCCATCTCGTTTCTGTATTTTAATACGTCGTTGTTAAATGTCAATTTTCCTCTGGAGGTGTCATCTACGAACTTGTGATGGAGTTCCTATCAAATATGACCACACACTCGTGGGTAGACGAAGAGGATAGTAGGTGGCTAAAGATGCATCTTTGGTGTGGGATGGGGGGAGGGGGGAAGGGCGGTTCCTGTGCTGAATATTATCTTGGAAGTGGTGCAGTTTCTTATCGTCACTGAAGGCCATCTGTGGGTCAGGAAACGGGAGATCCCGTTGTAGAGGGACGAGCCAAAACCAAGGTCGTGGTGTTTTGAGAACAGTCTGGAGGGGATAATGGTGTTGAAGGCGAAACTGCAATCATCAGCAGGAGTCTGACGCAGGTATCCTTGTAATGCAGTTGCACCGTGATGAATGTAGGTTTCGTGACATGGCATCTGTTATGAATCCATTAAGCAGTTGGCAAATTGTCGGGGATCGAGGAAGGTTGGGAGACTCGAGTTGATGTGCATTCTGACCAGCCTCTCGACACACTGCATGATTCTGGAGGTTGAAGTCACTGGGTGCCATTTCTTAAGGCATGTTCCATGTGCTTTTTCAGGTAAAGGAATGGTGGTGATCTTCCTGAAGCAGGTGAGGAATTCAGCTTTTGGATGCGAAAGGTCGAAGATCACGTTGAATACCTCCACCAGTTGGTCTACACAGGACCTGAGTGCTCGGCTGGGGAACAGAGTCAGGGCCATCGCTTTCCTTGGGTTGAATTTCAGGAATATGGATATGAAATCTATAGCGGTGACAGTGGGTACAGCTATATCATGGGCTTTTGGTGCCGGTGTCAGCTCTCACTTAGTGACAGTTGCACAGTCATTCATCCCCTCCCACCTTACTCAATACACGGTGATATTGGTAGGTGTGAGCTCCAAACAGTGTGATCCGCCAGCAATTGACTGAGAACATGCTCCTTTAAGTTCAGTGACACCATAATGGTGTAAAGTCATAACAAAACGTGGACAGGGTGTGCTCCTATTGAGTGCCCGTAATGCAGCCATTGAAGATTTTGCAGTTGTCATTCCAGTCAGGCCTCTGTTTTAACCTGAATGGAATCAATCACTTTGCATGTTGTGCCTTGTGCATGTTGGACAGTCATTAGACAGTCTGAAGGTGTCATATACATGAACCATCTGAACAATGAACCTCAGGGCATTTTTTGTTTGCTCAGTTTGCAAGTGATACAATGATAGCTAGATGGGAAAGAGATTGTGAGGAAGTAAGGAGGCTGCAGAAAGACTCGGACAGGCTCTGAGAGTGGGAAAGCTCTTGGAAGATGAAACACAATGTGGAAACCTATGAGTTCATATTCTTGGGCAGATGGATTAGTGGCAGGCATTCGCCTGCAAAAGGCTTCCTGAAATTGGAAGCACAAAAGGATTTTGGCGTATTCGCCCTCTCTTATGGCTAGTGTGCAGATTCAGTTGGCAGTCACGAAAGACAAAGAAGTAGAACACAGAACAAAGAACAGTACAGCGCAAAACCGGCCGTTCGGCCCTCGATGTTGCGCCGACCTGTAAACTATTCTCAGTTCGTCCCCCTACATTGTACCAAAATCATCCAAGTGCTTATCTAAGGATTCTTTAAATCTCCCTATTGTGACTGAGTTGACTACCTTAGCAGGTAGTGCATGCCACGCCCTTACGACTGTCTGCATTAAGAACTTGCCTCTGACATTTGTCTTCAATAAATCACCCCCCATTTTGCAGTTGTGCCGTCTCGTACAAGCTGACGTCATCATCTTATGAAAACGTCTTTCACTATCTTCCCTATTTAATCCTCCGATCATCTTGTACGTCTCTATCAAATCCCCCCTCAGCCTTCTTCTTTCCAATGAGAACAGATGCAAGTACTTCAGACTTTCCTCATAAGACCGTCCCTCCAGACCAGGCAACATCCTGGCAAATCTCCTCTGCACCTTTTCCAATACTTCCACATCCTTTGTGTAAAGGGGCGACCAGAGTACACAATACTCCAAGTGTGGTCGTAACAGATTTTTGTATAGTTGCAGCATGATATTGAAGTTCCAGAACTCAATCCTTCTCCCAATGAAACCTAACACACCCAATGCCTTCTTAACAGCACTATCCACCTGGGTGGCAAATGCAGGGATCTATTCACATGGATTTCAAGATCCCTCCGCACGTCCACACGGACAAGAATCTTTCCATTGACCAAGTACTCTGCCTTCCTGTTATTCTTCCCAAAGTGCATCACCACACATTTTGCTGCATTGACCTCCATTTGCCACCTCTCAGTTCAATTCTGCAGTTTATCCAAGTCCCCTGCAACCTGTAACATTGTTACAAACTGTCCACTACTCCACCGACTTTAGTGACGTCTTCAAATTTACTAATCCATCCACCTATGCCTGCATCTAAGTCATATATAAAAATGTCAAACAGCAGTGGTCCCAAACAGATCGCACACCATTAGGAACTGGACGCCAGGCTGAATATTTTCCATCAACCACCACTCTTTGCATTCTTCCAGGGAGCCAGATACTAATCCAAACTGCTAAATCACGCTCAATTCCATTACTCTGCATTTTCTCCATCAGCGTATCATGTGCAACCTTATCAAAGGGTTTACTGAAGTCCAAGTATACCACGTCAACTGCCCTACACTGATCTACATGCTTGGTTATCTTCTCAGAAAACTCAATGAGGTTTGTGAGACACAACCTACCCTTGACAAAACCATGTTGACAATCTGAAATGAAATTGTCGCTTGCTAGATGATTATAAATATTATCTCTTATAATCCTTTCCAAAAACTTTCCCACGACAGAAGTAAGGCTCACTTGGTTATAATTACCTGGGCCATCTCTGCTGCCCTTCTTGAACAAGGGCACAACATTTGCAATCCTCCAGTCCTCAGTTACTAAACCTGTAAATAATGATGACTCAAATATCAAAGCCAAAGGCTCTCTTATCTTCTCCCTCGCATCCAAAAAATCCTCGGATAAATTACATCCAACCCAGGAGACTTGTCTACTTTCACTCCTTCAAATATTGTTAACAACTGTATAGTTGCCCTTGCCCCATCGATAATTCTTGACTTGTGGCATGTACCTATTCCTTTTCATCACTAATCTAAACGTAACTGAATTATGGTCACTCTCCCCAAAGTGTTCAACTACAACTAAATCAAACACATGGCCTGGTTCGTTACCAAGCAGGAGATCAGGTGTGGCCTCTCATCTTGACGGCCCTTCAACATACTGTGTCAGGAAACCCTCCTGTACACGTTGGACAAAAACTGCTCCATCCGATGTATCATAACAATAACATTTCAAATCAACGTTGGGGAAGTTAAATCCCCGCAAAATGACCACCCTATTCCTTTCACTCCCACCCAGAATAATGTTGCTAACTATCTCTTCCAAACCCTTGGAATCTGCAGAGGCCTGTAAAAAACTCCAAGAAGTGGGACCTCTCCTCTCCTGTTTCTAGCCTCAGCCCAGACTACCTCAGTAGACGAGTCCTCATCAAGATTTCTCTCAGCCACAGTTATAATATCTTTGACTAACAAGGCCACGCAACCCCCCTTTTACCACCTTGCCTGTTTCCAATTAAATATATAAACGCTGGAACCTGCAACATCCATTCCTCACCCTGCCCAATCCATGTCTCCGAAATGGCCACAACATCAAATTCCCAGGAACGTATCCATGCTGCAATCTCACCAA
>NW_025210073.1:7130-11982 GCF_004010195.1 Chiloscyllium plagiosum
TACATGGACAACGACTTGAGGCTGGTCACCCTTTCACACCAGGACACCAAAGATACGATCTGAGACATCATAGACCCTGGCACCTGGGAAGCAACACACCAACTGCGAGTGTCGTTCGTTCCCTACTAACCTTCCATCTAACTATTGAGTTTCCTTTGACCAACAATCTCGTCCTTTCCCTCCTTTCGTGCAACAGGGACAGACTCTGTGCCAGAGACCTGGGCCCCAACTGCTTTCCCGGTTCAGTTATCCCCCTCAACAGTATCCTAAATTGTATACATGTTTTTCAGGGGAGCGATCACAGGGGACCCCTCCACTGACTGTTTTTTCACCTTTCGAACAGTCAGCCAGCTTTCTTCTTGCCTAGGAGTAATTACTTCCTTGTAAATCGTATCTAACACAGCCCCTGTCTCCCGAATGATTCGAAGTACATCCAGTTCCCTAACACGGTTTTTGACGAGCGAGAGTTGGGTGGACTTCCTGCAGATGTACTTGGATGGGACACTATTGGCGTAACTGACCTCAAACATCCTACAGGTGGAAAATTGCTCTACCTGAAATGCCATCCCTGCTAGTACCCTAGACACAAAGTTAAAAAAAGAGATACTTACCTGATATGTTCCTAGTCTTTAGGATGGAGGAGATTGTTGGTTGGGAGGCCCTACAAAGATATGGTCACGGTTTGAGAAGACACTGACGTATATAGCAGGACGGAAAAAAATGAAGTCCCTTCTTTCCCAGAAACCCCTGCTGTCTGAATTCAAAGTTAAAAGCACAAGTCATTGATTCACCGCTCCCAGCAGGCCCTAAGTGCAAGCTTCCCCCATTGGTGCTGTTGCTGCCGCTGCCGCTGAAAAACGGGAATGGAGGACTCCCGCGTTCGTGGTAAGTCTTTAAAGGCTCACATAATGTTAGCACTATTTTAAAGAGAGCTGGAATACAAAGCAGAGACGTACTGTCGAGAATGTATAAGGCTCCGGTCAGACAGTATTTGGAATATTGTGCTCTATTTTGGGCACAGTATCTTGAAAATGATCTGCTGGTGCAGGAAGGAATCTAGAATGATACTGCACCTGACAATTTGTCATATGAGATGTAGTTGTGGACTCTGTGCCTTACTCGATGAAATTTAGAAGGACGGGAAGGTGGGCAATCTGATTGAAACTGATAGAGTACTGAGAAGATTGATACAATGATTGTGTGGAAGATGGTTCCATTTGTCAGAGAGACTATGACACACTGACATAGTTTCAGAGTGAAGGGATGGGCTGCATAGCCGAAATCTATTGCTGCATCTCATAGACTGGTCATACAGTCCATTATTCAGTGTAGAACTGTTCGGCTTTGACCTGTTCTTGTAACTCTTATATGTTTAGGGTGATTCGACTTCACGTTTTGGTCAATAGTAACCTTTGATAGGAACAGTGGGAGTATTCTGTGTCAGCGAGTAGCAGAGTAATGCTGGAGGTCATTGTCACTACGGTCACTGTCAGTTTTAGTCTTGTATTTTCAAAGAATCAATCCTGTGACGTTAGCGTTGTAGAAATCACACCTTGAGCGCAATTTGTCCCAACACTCAGCAAAACTAAATCATGGAAAATTAAAGACCTTTCTAATAAAAGGTAAGTCTAAAATGAAGAAGCGGAATCATTTTCTGCATACTGTTCAAAATCAGAAACACTGCTTTCCTGTTTCTGTTCAAATCAAACAATCTTTCCAATTGTGATGTCTAACTTGGAATTAGAGGTTATTTTTATATGATTCAGTTGTGGAATGTGGGCATCATTGGCAAGGCTAGCATTTATTGTCCATCCCTGGTTGCCCTTGTGAAAGTGGTGCTGAGCTACTTGCTTAAACTGCTGCAGTCCGCCTGCTGTGGTTGACCCACAATGCCATTCGGGAGGGAATTCCAGGATTTTGAAGCAGCAACAGTTAACGAACGGTGATACATTTCCAAATAACGATGGTGAGTGGATTGGAGGGAAACTTGAATGTGACGTTGTTCCCAAAAGATCTGATGCCAATTTCGTCCTTGATGGAAGTGGTAGTGAGATTGAAAAGTGCTGACTGAGTATCTTTGGTGAATTTCTGCAGTGCATCTTGAAGGTAGTACACATTGCTACTACTGAGCGTCAGTGGTAGAGGGAGTGAATGCTTGTTGACGGAGTATCAATCAAGCGTATCGCTTTATCTTAGATGTTGTAAAGCTCTTTGAGTGTTGTTGGAGCTGTACACATCCAGACAAGTAGGGAGTATTCCATCACACTCCTGACTCGTAGCTTGTAGATGTTGGATAGATCTAAGGTGTCAGCAAGTGAGTTACTTGCCGCAGTATTCCCAATTTCTGCCTTGCTTTTGCATTTATATGGAGAGCCTAATTGGGTTACTGACCAGTAAAACCCACAGGATATTCATAGTGGGAGATTTAGTGATTATACCGCCGTTGAATGTCAAGGGGCGGTGGTTGGATTGTCTGTTACTGGTGAAGGTTATGCCCAGAGTGTGGAGTGAATGTCACTTGCCACTTGTCAGCACAAAGTTGGATATTATACAAATCTTGTTGCATTTGGACACGGATTGCTCCATTATCAGAAGAGTTGCGAATGGTGCTAAACGTTGTGCAATCATCGGCCAACATTCCCACTTCTGACATTATGATGGAGTGAAGAACATTGATGAAGCAGCAAAAGCTCGTGCAGAGAAGTCCTAGAACTCAGATGACTGACGTCTGAGAACCACAGCCATCTTCCAGTCTGTCGGTTTTTACGGCAAACACCAGATAGTTTCTCCAGTACCCATTTTTGCTACGGCTCATTCATGCTACTTTCGGCAGAGTGTAGGCTTGTTGTCAAAGGGCAAATTCAGCTCCCTTGTCCATGTTTGAAACAAGTCATAATGACGTTAGAAGCTGACTTACTCTGGTGGAGCCCAAGCTGCACGTCATTTGTGAAGATGAGTGCTGAGCAGGCGCTGCTTGCGAGCACTTTTGATGGCATCTTCCATTTCTTCATTGATGATTCAGAGTAGACTGGCGAGGCAGTAATCGAGCTGTTTGGATTTATCATGCTTTTTATGTACAGGAGATGTCAGTGTTGTAATTGCACTGGCATAGCATCAGTAGGGGAACACAAGTTCTGGACCACAAGTCGGCCAGACCAGGTGAGGAAATTTTAGATTCCTTGCCTGAAGGGCATCAGTGAGCAAAAGTGCTCTTCTGACAATCGACAATGATTTGATTGTCATCAGTAGGTTCTTAATTACAATTTTCTTTTATATAATTGAAATTAATTTCCAAAATCTGTTGTGGCAGGATTCAAAGCTGGGTTGCGAGAACATGAGCTGATTTTCTGGATTAATAATCTCACGATAATACCATTAGGACTTCTTGGTACCAAATGTTCTACGCATCTGCCATTTCTTTGTGCAACCATGGTTTTCTTTTATTGCTTGTATCATTCTAGAATATCATTCTTCATTAAACGTGATTGAAATATACCCTGATGAACGTCCCCCCGTTGTTCGAATTGCATTCAATCTGTTTTGTTTGAACTGATATTTCGATTTAGCAGAAGATAAGAGAAGAACAAGAAGAGAAAATGATTGTGCATTGTGTCTATTTCTGGACCAGCTTGTCTGTCCAGACCGCCTTTTTTGGGTGAATCAGAGAAACTCATTTACAATAACAATGATGTAGGCCATTCATCCCATCGTGTGTTCACGAGTTCTCCAACTGCACAATTGGAGACAATTGGAGACAGAGAGAGGGTCTGGGTATATATTGTGAGAGACAGAAAAAAACAGAGAAAGAAAGTAAAGCTAGGTAAACTGATAGAGGAGAGAAAACGAAGCGACACAATGTGTGAGGGACGAAGAGGTGGTGGATGAAAGTAAAGTTAGACAGATCAGAAGACAGCATGGGGGCATAGACAGGGACAGAGAGAGTTTTGGAAGCATTATTTAGAAATTCCCCTGGACTACAAGTTCATGGTCCGGTGCCATACCTGGTTAACACTCTGCTGATAGAGACTCTCATCCCAGGTCAGCTATTTCCAATGACACCACACAGCTGTCTTGCAGACATATAAACACATTCGAAAAGACCAATTGATTTGGTTTCGGGAGATGATGGTTTAATTGAATCTGACTGGGCTAACAGCAACTGGAACTGATAACACCCCTCGACATTGTGGGAGATTGGGGCAGAAAACGCAGTCAGGAGTGTCACTGGCAGAGGTGAAATCAGTATCTCATCTCTGGATAAAATGATGATTGAGAAACTTTGCACAGCACTTCTTTAATTTTCTAATCAACATTTGAACTTACAAAGCTAAGTATCATGACTGCATTTTAACAATGTTATCTTTTTGTACTTTCCATATTTCAGTGTGTACAGAAAGTCGTTTTGCTCCTGAATTTGGTATTGCATAAACACATATCATTAATGTTGTCTCTGCTCATTCTTCGTTGTAGGTGTATCATTTAAATTGTTGCTCTGATTGAGTTATGAACGGTATTGCTCCAAAATTGATGACTGGGGCACAAAATTGGCCCTCCTCCCTGTGTGAACAACCATGTCACCCAATTCTCTCTATTTTCTGTCTCTTGCCCATTGTCATAACCACACATTCATACATGCCCAGTAAATAATACTTCAACATAGATTTTTTGATAGGTGTCAGTACTGTCACTTGTCATTGTGATACTGGAAAAAAAATCAATTTGATTTGTTGTTTACGTACCCATGCCGTTTGTTTGTTATAAACTAAAGTTGCCTTCGGCACATTATCCAATCAGGTTTTGGACGACAAAAGATCTCTCTACATTTTACTGATATTGCCATGACCGATCAGTT
>NW_025210073.1:16594-18283 GCF_004010195.1 Chiloscyllium plagiosum
TCTGTCTGTCTGTCTCTTTCTCTCTCTCTCTCCCTCCTTCCTTTCTTAAATAATGGTGTTATATTTGTCAATCTCTACTATGCTTGGATCATTCAATAACTGAGGCAATTTTGGAAAATTAAGCCTGTACATCCACTATAGATGCAGTCCAAAGATGAGCAGGTTAAATGGATTGGCCATGCTAAATTGCCCACAGTGTCCAGTGTTGTGCATGTTGGGTGGATTAGCCATGGGAAATGCAGAGTTACAGGGATAGGGTAGGGGGTTGCATCTGGGTAGGATGCTTTTCTGAAGGTCGGAATGGATTCACTGGCTGTTTCCATACTGTAGGGATTCCATGATTTTATGATTATTTGCAGTTATCTCTTTTAGAACTGTCAGATGGGGGATTTGGGGGTTTGGAAATATTCCAAAAGTTCAGAATAGATGAATAAGGAAATCTTGCTGGAATCAATTAGTACCTTCGTGAGATTACAGTGTATCATTTTGACTTCATCTTGTAATAGGTGAAAAATATTTCTTTTTCGGCAGCAGTTGCAGTGGAAGGAATGACAGCGGAGACCAGGGGCCTGATGGGAAGATAAATTTAAAGTATAAAAACTTACTTTGTCTAAAGGAGGAGTGCACGCTAGTAGGAGCAGACACGGGACTGCTGAGTAAGTGAGGTTATATATTTGAGTGGTTGCTTGGATCAGAAATTGGCTAACTGAAAGAAGACAGGGGGTGATGGTTGATGCAAAATGTCCATCCTGGAGTTCAGTTACTAGTGGTGTACCGCAAGGATCTGTTTTAGGTCCACTGCTGTTTGTCATTTTTATAAATGACCTGGATGAGGGTGTAGAAGGATGGGTTAGTAGATTTGCAGATGACATTGTCAGTAGACTAGTGGATAGTGGTGAAAGATGTTGTAGGTTGCAAAGGGTCATAGATAAGCTGCAGAGCTGGGCTGAGAAGTGGCAAATGGAGTTTAATGCAGAAAAGTGTGAGGTGAATCACTTTGGAAGGAGTAACAGGAATCAGAGTACTGGGCTAATGGTAAGATTCTTGGTAGTGTAGATGAGCAGAGAGATCTCGGTGTCCATGTACATAGATCCCTGAAAGTTGCCACCCAGGTTGATAGGGCTGTTAAGAAGGAATACGGTGTGTTAACTTTTATTGGTAGAGGGTTTGAGTTTCGGAGCCATGAGGTCATGCTGCAGCTGTACAAAACTCTGGTGTGGCCTCTCTTGGAGTATTGTGTGCAGTTCTGGTCACCCCATTACAGGAAGAATGTGGAAGCTTTGGAAAGGGTTCAGAGGAGATTTACTAGGATGTTGCCTGGTATGGAGGGAAGGTCTTATGAGGAAAGACTGAAGGACTTGAGGTTGTTTTCATTAGAGAGAAGAAGGTTGGGAGGTGACTTCATTGAGGCATATAAGACAATCAGGGGGTTAGACAGGGTGGACAGGGAGAGCCTTTTTCCTTAGATGATGATGGCTAGCATGATAGGACATAGCTTTAAACTGAGAGGCGATAGATATAGGACAGATGTCAGTGATAGTTTCTTTGCTCAGAGAGTAGTAGGGGCATGGAATGCACTGCCTGGAACAGTAGTAGCCTCACCAATTTTAAGGGCATTTAAATGGTCATTGGGTAGACATATGGATGAAAAGGGAATAGTGTAGGTTAGATAGACTTCAGGTTGGTTTC
>NW_025210074.1:0-11733 GCF_004010195.1 Chiloscyllium plagiosum
AGTATCTGCGTGTGTGTGATTGAGTATCTGAGTGTGTGTGATTGAGTATCTGAGTGTGTGTGATTGAGTATCTGTGTGTGTGATTGAGTATCTATGTGTGTGAGATTGAGTATGTGTGTTGATTAGATTAGATTAGATTACTTAGATTACTTACAGTGTGGAAACAGGGCCGTCGGCCCAACAAGTCCACACCGTCCCGCCGAAGCACAACCCACCCATACCCCTACATTTACCCCTTACCTAACACTACGGACAATTTAGCATGGCCAATTCACCTGACCTGCACATCTTTGGACTGTGGGAGGAAACCGGAGAACCCAGAGGAAACCCACGCAGACACGGGGAGAATGTGCAAACTCCACACAGTCAGTCGCCTGAGGCGGGAATTGAACCCGGGTCTCTGGCGCTGTGAGACAGCAGTGCTAACCACTGTGCCACCGTGCTGCCCACTGCCACCGTGCCACCCACCGTGTGTGTGCATGATTGAGTATCTGTGTTTGTGTGATTGAGTATCAGTGTGAGTGACATTGAGTATCTGTGTGTGCGTGTGCGAGATTGAGTACCTGCCTGTGTCTGAGAGATTGAGATCTGTGTGTGTGATGTTGAGTAACTGTCTGTATGAGTGAGATTGAATATCTCTGTGTGTGAGATTGCGCATCTGTGTGTGTGAGATTGAGTATGTGTGTGAGGTTGAGTATCTGTGTGAGAGAGATTGAGCGTCTGAGTGTATGCGAGATTGACTACCTGCATGTGTGAGAGATGGAGTATCTGTGTGAGAGAATGAGTATCTGTGTGTAAGAGATTGAGTATCCGTGTATGTGTGATTGAGTATCTGAGTGTGTGTGATTGAATATCTGCGTGTGTGAGATTGAATATCTGTATGTGAGAGACTGAGTATCTGTGTGTGTGAAAGATTGAGTATGTGCGTGTGAGATTGAGCATGTGTGTGTGAGATTGGATATCTGCATCTGTATCAGATTGAGTACCTATGTGTGTGAGATTTAGTATCTGTGTGTGTGATTGAGTATCTGTATATTTGATTGAGTATCTCTGTGTGTGTGAGTAAGATTGAGTATCTGTGTAAGATTGAGTATCTGTGTGTGTGAGATTGAGTATCTGTGTGAGAGATTGAGTATCTGTGTAAGATTGAGTATCTGTGTAAGATTGAGTATCTGTGTGAGATTGAGTATCTGTGTGTGTGAGATTGAGGATCTGTGTGTGAGATTTAGTATCTGAGTGTATGCGAGATTGACTACCTGCATGTGTGAGAGATTGAGTATCTGTGTGAGAGATTGAGTATCTGTTTGTGAGATTGAGTATCTGTGTCTGTGTGTGTGTGAGATTGAGTATGTGTGTGTGTGTGTTATTGAGTATCTGTGTGTGTATGATTGTGAAACTGTGTGTGTGTGAGATTGAATATCTGTGTGTGTGTGTGATTGAGTATCTGCCTGTGTGATTGAGTTTGTGTGTGTTAGATTGAGTATCTGTGTGTATGATTGAGTATCTGCCTGTGTCTGAGAGATTGAGTATCTATGTGTGTGACATTGAGTAACTGTCTGTATGAGTGAGATTGAATATCTCTGTCACATCCCTGGACAGTATGGGACAAATTAGCACGGCCAATCCACCCTAACCTACACCTCCCTGGGCACTATGGGACAATTTAGCATGGCCAATCCACCCTAACCTGCAAAGCCCTGGACACTATGGGACAATATAGCATGGCCAATCCACCCTAACCTGCACATCACTGGGGACTATGAGACAATTTATCACGGCCAATCCACCCTAAGCTGCACATCCCTGGACACTATGGGACAATTTAGCACGGCCAATCCACCCTCACCTGAACATCTTTGGACTGTGCGAAGGAACCGGAGCACCCGGAGGAATTCCCACACAGACACAGGGGAAGAATGTACAAACCCTACCCATACCGTTGCCTGAGGCTGGGATCGAACCTGGGTCCTTGGCACCATGAGGTAGCAGTGCTAACCTCTGGGCCACCGTGCTTTGAAATTATTGAAGGCACTGATGAGCAGCTGAGGAATTAAACAATCCAGGGTCACAGGGCGTGCTGGAACGGTGGCCTCAGACATTAGAGACTATGTTTGAGGGCTTATAGTCAAGTCTATCCAGATCATTGGGATAAGGGAATTCCATTTGTACTTTTTGCGATCAGAGATACACCAAATGACTCGACTAAATTCAGGCCATCTGAATTAGTTTGTGGGCATGAAGCGAGAGGATCGTTAAAAATTGATCAAGGAGAAATTGGTGAGTGAGAATTCAGAGACCACATATTTGGGCTATGTGTCAAATTTTGGGGAATGATTAAATGGAGCTGGGGAATTGGCTCGGCAGCATTTAAAAGCTTACAACGAAACGGAAAGCATACAAGAAATCCAAAACTCGCCATTTTGCTTTTGGGAATAAAATGTTAGTGTTACTTCCACTGATAGGTGAATGTTTAATAGCAATGTTTAGTGGACCTTAGGACATTGACTGAGGTGAACTATTTGATAAGGACTCCAGACAGAACGACATCCCACAGAGTGTGTCATGTGAATATACTCGTATAGGGAAGGAAAGCAAGAGAAGGTGGTAATGATTACAGCACAGAGGGAACAGCCAAGTTCAGAGGATTCTGAATTGGTCATTCCTCAAATCAAATTGGACAATGAGGAAGTTGTCAAAAATTGGGATAAATTATTGAGTTACTTTCCCAAGGAACACCAAAATGACCTGAGAGAGTTAGACTATCGCATGAGGAGATATGTGGAAATAAGCTGGGAAATACTAACTGAATTGATGCGTGATGTAGAAATAGGAGATGCTGTCCCGAATAAGCGAGATCCTTTTTGGCATAGCCTTCTAAACTTGGCACAGGTTCAAAAGGAGATTGAACACGTGCTTTCAAGACGAGTTTGTGACTGGAGCTCACCCATAGTCACGGTGCCAAATCCCAGCGGTTATGTGTGGACTATCGCAAAGCCAGTGCAGTTACAAAGACTGACGCATATCCGTTTCTGCGGTTGGAAGACTGGGTTGAGAAGGTGGGACGAGCAACTCAATTTCTCAGTTGGACTTGTCCAGAGAATACTGGCAGGTACCTTTGTCCGAAAGAGCGAAGACAATTTCGGCTTTTGTAACCCCGAATGGACTGCATCAGTTTAACGTCGTGCCGTTTGGTAGGAGTAATGCACCAGCCACATTTCAGAGACTAACCAATAAGGTCATTGCCGGATTACCCAACTGTGTTATTTATATTAATGACCTGGTGAGTTTTAGAAACACATGAAGCAAACATTTGCAACATTTATCAGACTTGTTCGATCGACTTCGGGAGACAGGGTTGGCGATAAACCTGGCTTTCAGTGAATTTGCAAAAGCCCAGGTCATCTTCCTGGGCCATGTCCTTGGAGATGGACAAATGGCTCCGTGGGACATGAAAGCAAAGGCTATTGGGGAGTTTCCCAAACCACCGACAAAAAAAAATTTATCGGAAATCCGTACTAAGTTTTAGCAGTGTACTCACTGAGTTGCTAAAGAGAGGCAAGCTCTTTCAGTGGACAGTGGACTGTCAGAAGGTGTTTGACAACCTGAAAGCTGAGTTAACCACTGGCCCTGTGTTAGCCACACCTAATTACGCAAAGCCGTTCAAGGTGACCATCGACGCGAGCGATGTGGGTCTCGGCGTCGGGCTCTTGCAAGAAGACGACGGGAAGAGCGAAAGACCGAGCGGGTATTTCTCCGGGAATCTGAACACTCATCAGGAGGAATATTCGATGATTGAGAAGGAGACTTTGAGCTTGGTGCTGGCGTTACAACATTTCAGTGTTTATGTTACCAGTAGCACATCTGAGACAATCATATGCACTGAGCATAACCCATTGGAGTTTGTGGAGGAATTTCAGGGTAAAAACGCCAGACTGTTGAGATAGAGTTTGCTGCTACAACCATTCAGTTGGAAAGTTGTGCACGTGGGGGACCAGAAAATGTGACTGCTGGTGCACTGCCGAGACTTGAATGAGAAACGGAGACATTTGTTGGCAGGGGTAAAACCAACTGAAACAAAGTGTATGGTTTTTGTCAATGTAATGTACATGGGTGTTGTTGAGTTTACGATTCAGAGGTTTTGAAATAAAAACATCTTTGGATATTGATGGCCATCTTTTATTGAAGGGAGAAGGTGTGACAATACTGCTCCCTTAACAAGGCTATGTTGTCTTTGACTTCTCTTTCAGAGAACTCATAAAAACAACGATTCCGAAAAATCTAGGTTTGAAGGGTTTTAGAGCCGGTTTGATTATAGCTAACAGATACTACCTCAGGCGAAAGGCTTTCAAGTTTTTGAAACAAAAAACACATGCACAATGCAAGGGGAGTGGCCAGTACTCCCAGCTCAGCTTTTCTCTGGTTCGGATTGGTTTGAACAGTCTGGCTGTTCAGAACAAGCGGTCAGTTTGAGATCGCTGCTCCAAGAAACAGCTACATTGAAGAAGGTTATAGTCCAACAGGTTTAATTGGAAGCACTGGCTTTCGGAAAGTCGCTCACCACAACCACCTGATGAAGGAGCGGCGCTCTGAAAGGTAGTGCTTCCAATTAAACCTGTTGGACTATAAGCTGGTGTTGTGTGATTTTTAACTTTGTACACCCCAGTCCAACACCAGCATCTCCACATCACATGGAAGTTTTCCATGCTGCCATCTCTCTCTCTGTCTGTCTCTCTCTCTGTCTCTCTCTGTCTCTCTCTGTCTCTCTGTCTCTCCTGTCTGTCTCTGTCTCTCTGTCTCTCTCTGTCTCTCACTGTCTCTATGTCTCTCTCTCTCTCTCTCTCTCTCTCTCTCTCTCTCCAGTAAGACCCTGTGTTTGATCTTACTTTTTGTGCCAAGGGGTGTTTATGAGGATTATTGCAAGCATTTGGAACAGCATCATTAAGTTGGGCTGATCCATCGGATTTTCGGAGAGGTTAAGTTACTCTGTATTCTGTCCTGTTTTGTTTGTGTTACGTTCGGCAATCTTGCAAATAAATTCTGTTTTGTTTAAATCTAAGTGCCAGCTGCATCCCTCCTGAAATATCCACCTTACACCTGCTTAAAACAGCCTGCAAAGTTAGGGACTGGGCTACCTACCTGAGGGCGTCTGGCCTGGTCCATAACATGATACATAATCGCGGGTACATAAGAAGGGAGCAGTTGGACAGGGCACACTGCCATCCACCAGAGTGAACAGCCCTCAGCTCTCAAGAGATAACCACTGGCTCTCACAGCCTCATCTCTGTCTTAGGAAACGCACCATCTTAAATAGCAATGGTACCAATCATGGAGAAGACATTGCTGACAGAAGAATCGATGGAGAAGGCACAGAACATTCTGGAAGACACTGTAATTTCGAGAGTCTCAGTTCTATTTTTGTTAAAATGAGTGGGAATTCTATTTATTGGAACAGCATACCATTGCTGTATTCAGGAAAAGTTAGTAGTTGGAAGAGATTTTTTCTTCGGTTTGTTAATAGTTTAGTGAATTAGAGTTAGATAACTAAATTGTTACTTGTCGATTCTAAAGTAAGTGCCAGGGATTTATTTTATTTAAGTGCGAGAAATTGCTGAAAAGCAGGTTACACCAATATTCACACCCCTTTTACAGATCATAGGGCAAGGCACTCCTCTACGCACAGGTGTGTGTGTTGGGGGGGGGGGGGGGGGGGGTTAATCTTAACTTTATAACATACACAGATACTCAATCCCTCTCTCTCACATGCACACACACAGATACTCAATCCCTCTCTCTCACATGCACACACACAGATACTCAATCCCTCTCTCTCACATGCACACACACAGATACTCAATCCCTCTCTCTCACATGCACACACACAGATACTCAATCCCTCTCTCTCACATGCACACACACAGATACTCAATCCCTCTCTCTCACATGCACACACACAGATACTCAATCCCTCTCTCTCACATGCACACACACAGATACTCAATCCCTCTCTCTCACATGCACACACACAGATACTCAATCCCTCTCTCTCACATGCACACACACAGATACTCAATCCCTCTCTCTCACATGCACACACACAGATACTCAATCCCTCTCTCTCACATGCACACACACAGATACTCAATCCCTCTCTCTCACATGCACACACACAGATACTCAATCCCTCTCTCTCACATGCACACACACAGATACTCAATCCCTCTCTCTCACATGCACACACACACACAGATACTCAATCCCTCTCTCTCACATGCACACACAGATACTCAATCCCTCTCTCTCACATGCACACACACAGATACTCAATTTTTCTCTGTCTCTCACATGCACACACAGATACTCAATCCCTCTCTCTCACATGCACACACACAGATACTCAATCCCTCTCTCTCACATGCACACACAAATACTCAATCTCTCTCTCTCACATGCACACACACAGATACTCAATCTCTCTCTCTCACATGCACACACACACAGATACTTTCTCTCTCTCATATGCACACATGCATAGATACTCAATCTCTCTCTCTCTCTCTGCATGCACACACACAGATACTCAATCTCTCTCTCGCTCACAAACACACAGAGAGAACAATGGATAGAGGTGGGAGAGAGGGAGACATAGGGCAGGCGCAAGACCAGAGATGGGAGGTAGGGCAGGGGGAAGAGGGAGATGGCGATAAGCTGGAGTTGAATGTTGGAGTGAATGTCCGAACGGGTTAATCCCATAAAGAGCAGTCAGGCAACATGGAGGAAGAGGAGGCAAGGAAACGGAAACTGAGAGGAGGGGAGAGAGAGATGTTAGGGATGGGTGAGGAGTGTCAGGCTGAGGAGAGGGGGTATGAACGTTTACCAGCCTCATGTGTGAAGGGTTGTGAGCTGTTCAGCTAACACTCAGTTAAAGCCGTGCTGTAGCAGCCTTGCGAAAAGGATTTCCATCAGTGGTAGAGAATGCCAGTCAGATAATTAACTGCTCAACATCCTGTGGGATCTCTAATAGCTACAGTTTCATTTCCACCCAGACTGCTTAACAAATGTTCATATTCATGAATCTATTCATTAATTCAGTGACTGTTCGGAGGAATAACATGGTTAACTTTGATCTCAATTTAACTGGGAGTTTAATTATTAAAACAGCACAACCTTGAACATGTAACAGAGGCAGTGAGAACGGTAATGGGGAACAATACCTCGCAGAGACAGGACAGACCCCAGACACAATACAGCACACAATCCAGATCGACAGCATCCAGAGCAGGACTGAGGGAGTGCCGCACTGTCAGGGGATCAGTACTGAGGGAGTGCCACACTGTCGGAGGGTCAGTGCTGAAGGAGAGCCGCACTGTCGGAGGGTCAGTACTGAGGGAGTGCCGCACTGTCGGAGAATCAGTACTGAGGGAGTGCCGCACTGTCAGAGGGTAAGTACTGAGGGAGTGCCGCACTGTCGGAGGGTAAGTACTGAGGGAGTATTGCACTGTCGGAGGGTCAGTACTGAGGGAGTGCCACACTGTCGGAGGGTCAGTGCTGAGGGAGTGCCGCACTGTCGGAGGGTCAGTACTGAGGGAGTGCCGCACTGTCAGAGGGTCAGTGCTGAGGGAAGTGCTGCACTGTCGGAGGGTCAGTACTAAGGGAGTGCCGCACTGTCGGAGGGTCAGTACTGAGGGAGTGCTACACTGTCGGTGAGTCAGTACTGAGGGAGCACCGCACTGTCGGAGGGTAAGTACTGAGGGAGTGCCGCACTGTCAGAGGATCAGTACTGAGAGAGTGCCGCACTGTCGGAGAGTAAGTACTGAGGGATTGCCGGACTGTCGGAGGGTCAGTACTGAGGGAGTGCAGCACTGTCAGAGGGTCAGTACTGAGGGAGTGCCGCACTGTCGGAGGGTCAGTACTGAGGGAGTGCAGCATTGTCAGAGGGTCAGTACTGAGGGAGTCCGCACTGTCGGAGGGTCACTACTGAGGGAGTACCGCACTGTCGGAGGGTCACTATTGAGGGAGTGCCGCACTGTCGGAGGGTCACTACTGAGGGAGTGCCGCACTGTCAGAGGGTCAGTACTGAGGGAGTGCCGCACTGTCGGAGGGTCAGTACTGAGGGAGTGCCGCACTGTCGGAGGGTCAGTGCTGAGGGAGCGCTGCACTGTCAGAGGGTCAGTGCTGAGGGAGCGCCGCACTGTCAGAGGGTCAGTACTGATGGAGCGCCGCACTGTCAGAGGGTCAGTACTGATGGAGTGCCGCACTATCGAAAGTTCACTTTAACTTTCTCCCATAAATCATTAAATAAATACTGCTCCCATCTAAACTTTACCCGTTAAATCCACGATAGCGAATCTGCGATTACGTTCTTACAACCTGCAACATGTACATTTTTGAAAGGTTAAACTTCTGTCACATCAGATCCAACGGTATCGTCTCATTTTCTTGCCTTGAAAGCATTCTAAGAATGTGAGTGGATTGTGGTCCGTGTGCACAAACGTGTCTGCCACATTGTTTGTGACATGCTGGTCTTAGACACACTGAAAGGCCCAACCCAATAGTTCCTTTTCGATTGGGGAGCATTTCCTCTGCTGGATGTTAATCTTCTTGGAAAAGTAACGAACTGGCAGTTCAATTCAATCCTCATCTTCCTGTCGGAGTACAGCTCCAACTCCAGTGTCACAGGCATCGATGGCGACTTTAGAAGGTTTTGAAAAGCTTGATGGTTTGGTGGCTAATATCGATTTCAAATTTCCGAATGCCTCCTGGCATTGTTCTGTCCACCGAAACGTTGTGTTCTTCTTCAACAAATCGGTTAACAGTGCCACTACACTGCTGAAGTTTGGAACAAACGTCCGATAGAATCTGCTGAGTCCAAAGAATCGAAGCCTGTTTCTTCGAGACCGGACGTCGGCATTCACACAAACACAGAGTCACCCATACCCTGTGAAGCAAGCTACTAACACCTCGACCACCCTTTCTACTCTGTAATGGAATTGCCTCCGGAAATCTGGGAGACACATCCATTCTGGTTAACAAGTACTGGTTCCCACTTTTAGTTCTCAGAAGGGGACCTACACAGTCAATTATAACCCACGTGAAAATTTCTTCAAATGTGGGAATTGGCAACAAAGGGGCTGGTTTTATTACCGCCTGTGGCTTACCTACCATTTGGCATGTATGACGTACGGCAAAAGTTAACCACATCCTTGTGCATTCCAGGCCATAAAGAATGTTTTTGTACCTTAGCCTGAGTCTTTCGTACCCTTAGGTGACCTCCTACAGGTAGTTCAAGTGCTACCCGTAACACCTCCTGTCTGTATGTTACCGACAACACAATCTGGTGCACTTCGGCCCATTTCTCCTCTGCACTCACCTGCTGTGGTCTCCATTTCCATCTTAGGATTTTATCTTTCAGATAATAACCCTCCCGAATATTCTCTGCCTCCTTTTCGGAGTACGCATCCACATATGTATCTCTTTTATCGTCTTGTCTTACTGTTGCAAGTATCTTAGCCTTTTAGGACTAAACACTTCTGCCTGACCCTCTGCCTGTTCAGGTGCTTCTGGCACCATTCCATCAAACAGGGTGTCCATTAACTGAACTTCAATTCCTTCATCTTCCTCTTTACTTTTCGCTTCATGCTATTACATATGATAGTGGGATCTGGTTACCACACAGTCTGGGAAAATACCAGGATATTTCTGTTTTAATTCCTCAGTTTCTTGGTCTTCCTTGGGATTCTCCACAACAAGCGGCGTCACTCCCACCTTGGACCCTGCCAAATCATTCCCAAGAACAAACTGAATTCCTGGAACTGACACTCTGTCAGTCACTCCCACTGTAACTTCCCCAGTCTTTAGATAGCACTCCAACCTAATCTTACATAGGGGAACGCTAAATTTCTGTCCATCTATCCCACAAATTACCACACTCTCGGGTAACAGATCAGCAAGAGTGCATATTCGCTCATCCCTTACTATCAGCGAATGGCTAGATCCTGTATCTCTCAAAATGATAATTTCTTGGCCTTCTCCCCCTGTTCTTTCTGAGTAAACTTTACCCACAGAGGCGTATTCTTTGTCGAGATCAGGTAATAACTCCATACCCAGCCCCTGCCTAGGCCATGCACTCTCCTGCAGCTCTTCAGCTCTTCTTGGGGTCTCCTTTACTACCTTCACTAATACCACCGGCTTAGCTTCTTTTATCACATCTTTTCCCACAGTGTCTTTCTGTAACGACCAGCACTGTGACTTGATGTGACTTTCTGGCACCTTTTCCGAGTGCCCTACTGAAACCACCAGCACTGTAATTTTCTGTGTCCCACTCCATCTTAGTGAAAATACCTGAGGCCTTTCACCTCTTTTCCACCCTCTTAGGCTTCCTTTTTATCCTGTGGTAAATTCTTACCTGTGCTCTCTACTCTTGGTTTAGTAGTGTAGGATCTCCCCTTCTCCCAACTTCTATCCCTCACAGGACAAAATTCTGGCCAGAAACTTGTCTTCTGCAAGAACATGTACTCATCTGCTAATTCTGCTGCCCTTTGCACTTCCTGAACTTTCTGTTCCTCCAAGTGAATTCTTACCATCTCTCAAAGTGAGTTTTTAAACTCCTCCAGTGGAATAATCTCTCTTAGAGACTCAAAGGTCTTGTCCATTTTTAAAGCATGCACCCATCTATCAAAATGACTCTGTTTAATTCTTTTGAACTCAAGGTAAGTCTGACCTGGTTCCTACTTTGTGTTTCTGAACCACTGTTTCTATGTTTCTGGTACCAATTTATAAGCAGTTAAAATAGCCTGTTTAACCCCTTCATAATCTCTTGACCCCTCATCTGACAGCGCGGCAAATGCCTCACGAGCTCTGCTGACCAGTTTAGTCTGAACTAGCATTACCCATAAATCCTCGGACCACTCCATCCGCCGAGCCAATTTTTCAAATGAAATAAAAAGGGCTTCAACATCTTTCTCATAAAAATGCGACAGAGTTTTGGCGTATTTATATATATCACTACCTTCTCTTTTAATCTCCATCCTGTTAGCCTGACTTTGCTGACTAAGTCACAACTGCTCAAGTTCAAATTCTCTCTCTCTCTTTTTGCTCAGTTAAGAACTTTTTCTCTTTTTCTTTTGCCCTTCTCTCTCTCTTCTCTTTCTTTCTCTCTCTTCCTCTCTCCCTTCCTTCCCTCTCTCCGTGCACAGCTAAGAACCTACCCAGATGTTAGTGATTCTGAGCTCAGTGTTCCCATCAAAACCCGGGTAACATTTCCCAAGTGATTTCTGGTCTGGATGCTGTATCCAAACTTGTTTCATTCTGATGGGCACTGATGGATTAGCCGTCTGTCCTTTACTCACCCGTCCCTCAGTTTGTGGGAATAAGGTCATTACATACTGACCCCTCCCTTTCTCCCAAACAGGATCTATTTATATTTTAAGCTGCGCTGATTTACTCAGGCTTTCTGGGGTTACCCAAAGAGCAGGTTCTTTAGTTAATGTAGGCACAAAGGATTAACGAAGACAGACACATTTACACACACAAACTCACACACAGCGACACACACACACACACACATCTCCCAAACAGGATCTATTTATATTTTAAGCTGCGCTGATTTACTCAGGCTTTCTGGGGTTACCCAAAGAGCAGGTTCTTTAGTTAATGTAGGCACAAAGGATTAACGAAGACAGACACATTTACACACACAAACTCACACACAGCGACACACACACACACACACAGACA
>NW_025210074.1:17280-18285 GCF_004010195.1 Chiloscyllium plagiosum
CAGGTAGATAGGATAGTGAAGAAGGTGTTTGGTATGCTTTCCTTTATTTGTCAGAGTATTGAGTACAGGAGTTGGGAGGTCATGTTGTGGCTGTACAGGACATTGGTTAGGCCACTGTTGGAATATTGCGTGCAAATCTGGTCTCCTTCCTATCGGAAAGATGTTGTGAAACATGAAAGGGTTCAGAAAAGATTTACAAGGATGTTGCCAGGGTTGGAGGATCTGAGCTACAGGGAGAGGCTGAACTGGCTTGGGCTGTTTTCCCTGGAGCATCGGAGGATGAGAGGTGACCTTATAGAGGTTTACAAAATTATGAGGGACATGGATAGGATAAATAGACAAACTCTTTTCCCTGGGGTCAGGGAGTCCAGAACTAGAGGCAACTTTTTCATGCAGAGGGTGGTATGTGTATGGAATGAGCTGCCAGTGGATGTGGTGGAGGCTGGTACAATTGCAACATTTAAGAGGCACTTGGATGGATATATGAATAGGAAGCGTTTGAAGGGATATGGGCCGGGTGCTGGCAGGTGGGACTAGATTGGGTTGGGATAACTGGTCGGTATGGACAAGTTGGACCGAAGGGTCTGTTTCCATGCTGTACATCTCTATGACTCAATGATACAGGCTTTAATAATATCAATTAGTCACAACTTCATCTCTATGCCTCTCCTTCAAACATAACAGACCAGTTCACTGCATGTTATTATTGCTGTGAAATGCTTCTGTCCTCAAAACTGGTCCTCACCCTTGGTTACAGACTAAGCAGCCAACCTTTCACTTGTCAGTACAGAGGCAAAGGCTTAGAAACTGGAGAATTTCTGTAATATAAAGTGTCATGGCAACAGGCAGCAAAGCTAGCGCAGACCTGTATGATGTGCTGCTGGTTATCACACACCAGTTGTACATTAATGCAAGGATGTTCCTGCCACTTGTAAAGGCAGTGTGATTAATGAGGAGCTGCCTGCAGAGAAACATGGGCCCAGTCAAAGAAATCCTGTTAACTGT
>NW_025210075.1:0-16022 GCF_004010195.1 Chiloscyllium plagiosum
GGACAAATGTCATTGATCCCATAATCAATTGTTCAGACCCACCTCTGCGTTCCAGCCACATGTAGTAATAAAAGATAGTGGACAACGAAAGAGGCCATTGGAGGAGGACGCTTCTGCTGTCCAACAATGAAATCCCCAATTATAGAGAGCACAGCACATCAAGGGGAAAATAAATCTGCTGCGTTTGTAACAATCTTCAGCCAGAAGGGATGAGCAGATGATCCATATCAGCCTCGTTCAGTGCGCCCCAACATCACAGACACGAATCTTGAGGCAATTCTATTCATTCCATAAGATGTCAAGAAATGGCTGGAAAGACTGGAAGCTGTGATTTAGCTCCAGTGATTTCCACATCTCGAGCCAAGCTGTCCCATTCCAGCAAGCCCACAAACATCCACCAACAATATGATGAATGTCTCAAGTATGCCATGTAAACAAAAAGTAGGATATTTGCTTTGCAGCCAGTCACTGACACATCAGAGTACGGTCTATCATATAAATGTGAAGGAAGGTGTCAGCAACAATGTGCTCATTCAGCCCTAACCTGCTCAGCGATGTTCAGTTAGTGTCCCGTCAGGCTCACTCAGATCCTAAACCAACTGCAAGCTTCGTTCAAAATAGTGGAAATTCGAAGGGGCAGTGAGACTAATTAGTCTTAACAACAAGGCACCATTGTATAGTGTGTGAGAATAGGAAACACTCCGCTGGTTGGAGTAATCACGAGCAAATAACAAGGTTGTTGTTAGTGTCAGTGAATTGAACTCCACGGCATCGCCAGCCATTCAGCAACAAAGAGGCTCAAACATGTTCAGATGCTGCATTGATCCTCTCTCCATCACAAGGTCAGACGTGGGAATGCTAACTGATTATAGTTGAAACTTTATTGCTGGAACAGCACAGCAGGTCAGGCAGCATCCAGGGAACAGGAGATTCGACGTTTCGGGCACAGGCCCTTCTTCCTGAAGAAGGGCCTGTGCCCGAAACGTCGAATCTCCTGTTCCCTGGATGCTGCCTGACCTGCTGTGCTGTTCCAGCAATAAAGTTTCAACTTTGATCTCCAGCATCTGCAGACCTCACTTTCTCCTGCTAACTGATTATACCATTCCCCAGATACTGAAAAAAAAAATCATGTTGAAATGCAACACGATCTGGAAAAATTCAGGTTTAGTCTCAAAAATAGCAAATAATATTCACGCCAAACAAATTCTGGACAAATACAATAATGAAGAATTTTGTTGATTTTTAATAATACGATCACCACTGAGTCCCCAACTCGGTGTTTGTCAGCAATTTATGTGTTATCTCTGACAAGAAATTGCCCTCAAGTAGCCACATAAATACAACTGTCTTCAAGAACAGAAAAGACGCTACGGATTCTGCAGTGAGTAACACACCTACTGACACCCGAAAACGTGTCCCCAAAGAGGATGAAGGGTTATGTACCTGAATAACATGGGATAAAGCCAGTATATTTTAATGCTATCACTTTCACAAGCTTCTATCTCCTCCACCACTGAAGCTGAATAGTTGCAGTGCATACCACCCACAAAATGAATTGCATCAGTACTTATGAGTCAGGACGTTCCAAACCCACGGCAATCGACAAGAACAAAGAAAACAGATACATGGGAAAATCCAAGCTCCGTCTTTCTATGGTCAGATGTGATGAAGTTCACTCATAATTTTACAATCCCAGCTCCTAAGATCACAAAGTCAGTCCATGTGCAAATATAGCAAGACTTGGCCAACAGCCAGGCTTGGGCAGACAAATGGCAAGTAATATTCGTATCTTACAAATACTAGACAATGACTATCATAAGCTATTTCACCAGCGCTGTTTGACATCCAATGATATTCACTTTGCTGAATCCATTGGCAGTAATATCCTCAGGTTTATCGAAGACCATATTGTTACTATGGTTAAAACATCAGTTCAGACGCCAGGAATCCTGCAGCTAGTAACTCTTCTCCCGTCTGTCCATAGCCTCTCCACTCTGAGTCTTAAGTCATGAATATGATGCAATAATATCCACTTGTCTGAATGAGTGCAGCTCCAACAGTACTCAAAAATCATAACACAATCAAAGAACAAATACCCCATTTGATTGGTCCCTATCCACAGTGACTCACTCCCTCCACCTCCGACACTCAGCAGCAGGTGTGAGTACAATGTCACAACATCTTCCACACGCGTGATCACTGCCATCTGGAAGGGAAAGGGCAGCATCTGGGGAGGAGTGATCAGAATTCATTTGATTCTAACATAAGTCTTGTAAAGGACAAAGGTAGGGGAAAAGTTGGTTATTTAATATGAATCGGTCTAACTTTAATAAGTTGAGAAGAGATGTCATTCAAGTAAAGAGGAAACAATAACGAGAAGATAAATCAGAATCAGATCAGGTATTCTGAGGGGAAATAAAAGTGGCTCTGAGAAAGCATTGTCTCAAAAGTAAAACGTGCCAGGCTGCGAAATCCAGAGTTCCCAGGAACTCTACGAGCTTACAGACACAAATGCTACATTAATGTCAGACAGTTGGACATCCGTATTACAGAGGAGTGTCGAATGTGAAGGAGCGAGATGCGAAAGGATGTTAGAAAACAAACAGTGTATGAGCAACTATGCTGCAAAGAAGTATCAAGCAAATTTAGCAGATTACTTTTCAATAAAGAGCACTAAAATAAGTAAGGTAGGGAAAATCAAAGGCAAAAACAGAAACCACAAGTAGATGTAAAAGGTTTGGATATGGTTCTGAACTTGAATTGAAGACTAAAGGAGACTCAACAATTAGGGCTATCGTTATGAATCTGGAGATATTGTCTGAGAAGCCCACTCGACCCTTTTCGATGATACTGCATTGAGCAATATATGATCTGGTCATCGTGGCAGGTTTGTAAGGATGGCAAGCTTTGGGAATCTTTGCTGACAATTGTGAGCTCAGTCAAAAAGAAAAATGAGGCATATTTAAGATTTTGGAACTTGATGACTGCCAAAGGCCTTAAAAAAGATAAAAATAAACAGAATAAAAACGTGTGCAAAGAGTTCGGAGAGCTAAACGGCATCGTGAAATGTCTTTGGTCAACAAGATTAAGGACAATCCCAAATCAGTTTATCATGATTATGCGAGTTGGCAGGGAAAGAGTGGGTCGACGCAAGAGCAAACGGAAGAATTAATGCATAGAGCTGGAGAAAGCGGGTGGGATCCTTAAAGTTTAAGGGAGACCTGCAGAAGATGCTGTGATTAAGGGCGCTCAGTGCAGGAAAAGTACAATGTAAGGGGAAATTGGCAGGACTGGATGAGATCTTAGACACAGGGTGAGTTGTAGTGGTTTGAAGACGTGACACAGACGAGGAGGGTAGTAAGTCTCTGAAATATTTTACTCGCCATTGAACTCGTCGAGCCACTGCAATCCTTTAGGATTTAGGGAGGGGAAAATATGCTGTAATTCGCTGTGGTGGCTAAGAGGGACAGAAGAACTGCAGAAACTTACAGAGCTCGGAAGGTTTGGAGGGATCGGAGAAATTACAGAGAAAGGAAAATTTTAGAGACAGTAACAGGGAGCACGGATGGAAAGTTTCAGAGTTACAGAGAGAGATGGTTTGTGCTGCGGGAGGAGTTGTAGGGGATAGAGGAGCAAACAGGCATTATGGTCGGCTTGTTGTTGCAACTGGAGAGGTTTACAGATTGTAGAAAAACCTGATGTTGGCTGAGAGTCAGTGAACCACAGAGTTTGTAGGGATTGCAGTAGGCCTGACAGAAGGGGAGTAATATGGGGGTTCGAAGTATGGACAGACACAGCAAGTGTTGCAAGGATCGGAGGAGTTTACAGATTGAAGGAGGGCGACAGCGACTGGTGTAGCTTGCAAAGACAGGAAGAGCAGAAAATCTAAAAATGGTCAATCAGATAGGAAGTGTCAAGAGCATGAAAAGTAAAGAGAGATAGAGAAGATTAGGAAGATTTGTCAGTGTGTGGGATAAGGTTACAAAGACGTTGGTTTTTCGGGATTGGAGAAGCACGCAAAGGCAGTGACGCTGTTGGATATGATGCTACAGAGATAGGGAGTGTTCCAGCTACTGAAGGAAGTTACAAAGATCGGGACTGTTTTGGGCTGAAGTTCGAAACAGAATGGGAGGGTTGTTGGGACTGAAGGACTGATCAGCAGCAATCTGTGGTCTGTAAAAGTTCCATTGTGAGGAGATTTTGTTGGTTAAACAGATAGGGAGGGTGGTAAAGACTGAAGCAAGTTATGGAGACAGAGTGTTACATAGAAATGCATGTGTAGGCCATTCAGTTCCACGAGCCTGCCCACTGTCTAATATAATCACGAAAGATCATCTAACTCGTTACCCTGTTCCTGCATTCACCAAATTCATTTTGACATTGTCATGACCGGAGGAAGTTCAATAAGAAGCAGGGTTCGAATGACTGGAAGAAAGGATAGTGATAGGGAGGATTGGAGTGACTGGAGAAGATTATCAAGATTGGCAGGGTGGTGTTAGCAGGTTACATCGATAGGAAGGGTTGGAGTATCTGGAGGAGGTGACAACGACAAGGAGGTTCGCGTGACTGGAGGAGGTGACAGCGATAGGGAGGGTTGGAATGTCTGAAGGAGGTGGAAGTGATTGTGAAGTTTGGAGTTCAGTCAAGGTGAAAGATATAGGTAGGGTTGCTCACACAGAAGAGTATGAAGATGTGAGGGGCAAGATTTTTGCACAGAGCGTGGAAGGAGTGTGAGGCATGTTGTCAGGGATGGTGGTGGACACAGACAAGACGCGGAATTCTAGATGGCGTTTAGGTGTGCACGTGACTACACGAAGTATAGCGGGAATGGAACATGGGCACGCAGAAGGGATGAGTTGAATTTGGCGTCATACTCAGCAAACATCGTGGGCCAGTTCCTGCGTTGTTGTTTTTTTTTCATGTTCTACGTAAGTCTTTTAAAATTATCTATTAAGGAAGGGCCTGGACCTGCAAAAGCGTCTGGCCACTCAATGATGAAAGAGAAAAAACGAACTGGGTGCGGGCATGTAAGAGCAGGGAAAAAGTAGTGTGTGTAAGAGGGAGCACGACTAATAAACGCAATCAGGGCCATAGTAGAGTCCGAGTGATGAATGTGAAGGAGGCCCACGTAAAGGAGTGGACTAGGTTAGCAGCACATAAATTAGGGAGCTGCCTTGATGAAACCCTCATTTGAACAAGACTGACGAAATAACGAAACACTAACACATCAGGTTAAAATATTCATTATTAGAGGAAGCACTGGTTGGACAGTGGCAAAGAGATAATCGTGGAGGACAGTGATGAAACAGATCAATGGATGTTCATGGATTCAGATCCACAGGAAAGGGATCACACCAGAGCCTGACCTATGAACCACAGCAGTACAAGTTGGGTATTGAATTATAGATGAATGCTAAATGATATTCACCGCTGAAACAATTCCATCATACTTCAATGGAAACTCTCCTGCTGGACTTTGTAGCTCAAAGGATAGCACAGAACTAGAATCAGAGAAACACTTCAGTTTAATAGTTCCGATTCTTTGTAAAATGAGTTGACAAAATAAGTGTGTTCAGAGATACTCAGAAGAAACTGACATATCTCTTTGTTTTAGTGCTCAACATCCACCTGCTAAAGGTGTTTCTAAAATACATCACAATCAGTTCAGAATTTAAATTTACAAAATGATTTGAGTGATCAAGTATTTTAATAACAAGATTATATTGCAGAGAGGGTTTGAGAGATTTGATGGATGCATCGAATTGTAAGGTGTCTTGACATATGCCAATTTTGCTCTTTCAATTTTTATTTGGATCACAGAAGCTTATAATGCAGGAAAGAGAAAAATATGAATTAATAGAAATAATTGTCTGTAAAAATTGAATTAAATGGCGGGAAACTACCCAGCATTCCCGTGGTGTCCACTGTACTCATCGAGGAGAGGGAGGTGAATTCGCAGTTTTGATTTCATCTCTGTGGTAAATGGGGAGACATGCTTTTCGTGACGGTAAGGCTTCAGGACCTAGAGGGAGGGATGGAGTCAATATCCTTTATAAACCCTTTCAGCGACATTAGTGCACTTGAAAAATAAATTGTGGAAACATATTTTGCAGCTCCAAGTTGAACAGCCACCATCTTGCCATGGGATCTGAAAGCATGCGCGGGCGGAAAGGTGACGAAATAGTAATGGGCGGAGCTTGAGGACGCTTCATGAAGCTATCGAAAATCTGAGACTAAAACAGGAATAGCTGGAGGTAGTCAGCAGGTCTGGCATTACACTTGGACAGAGAAACAATTAACACTACCATCCCTGTGTGCATCATCTTCAGAAATCATTGCCGGTGTTGCGCAGTGTCCTGTGCGACAACTTTTTTTGCAGCTTCGCACACAGGTGATATTTATGAGAAAAAGCAGCCTCCTTGAAAGCTTGGATTTTTCTGCATGAAGCATTTTTAATCAAACTCATCAGACGTGTTATCTCACACTTGTGAAGCACGTGGGGTTTCAGAATCCAAGCGTTCTCAGTCACAGTGAATTCCTCGGAGTCACGTCCTTGAGCCAAATTGTTTCAGCTGCTTTGTCAATTATTTTCCCTTTTGAAGTGTGGTTCTTAGTTGACGATTGTACAATATTCAGCATGGCGTTCATGTGCTCAGATACCGATTTACCTCACATTCATGTGTTCACGTTGTAAGTTTGCTTGCTGAGATCGCTAGTTTGTTCATACGGAGAACACATTTACAACGTGACCCTCAACCTGGGCTAAGACCCTGCTCAAAATCTCATCCATATGTTGCAAAACGTGTGCAGCATCTAAAATTCCCATAAATATCAAGTAACAGTCATATCACATAGCTGCCTGGCAATGACCATCTTCAATAAGAGAAAATCCAAGTATCCCTTTTTGACATTCAAGAGCAATATCTTTGCTGAATCCTCCATGAGCAACATTTTGGTCGTGTACTGTTGACTGGACACTGAAAAAGGACGAAATATATAAATGCAGCTGGTGCAAGATCAGAGCAAATGCTAAATATCTAACAACGCTCAACTCACGTTATGACTGCTCACCATTTACAAGACATAAGCTATATGTGATATGAAATCCTCTCCACTTGCCTGGTTGAATGCTGCTTCAACAACACCAGTAACGTGTCAACATCTGGAACAAAACACCACCTTTGATTGTCAACCACTTTTCCTAATCAATCACTTCCCCAGTAACAGCGAAGAGTATCATATCTTGTGTAACATTATTCTGGTTGGGGAGTTTCTGGTATCCATCAGTTAGCTCAGTACGTCCCCTAACCAGGTTTGCACCTCAGGACGTAGAATGCCCCATAGACGCTGGGGGGAACAAACTGCTTTTGACAGTGTCTTTTGCATCATTCAGTATGATTGGATCCTTTGCTTGTGAGGGAGTGTGTAATAAAGCACAGATGTCGTTCTGAAATTGGAATTATTTGTTTTGAGACTGTACGCTGTTAGGACAGTGATAATATTTGTATCTCATTTGACAGAGTAATAGATGGAAAGAATTGAAGATGAATGAGTCTAAATCAAACATGCGATGATGATCCAATAGAGTCACTCAATTCATCACCACATGTTGGAAGCATGTTTCCCTGGAAGGTCTGTGGGAAAAGCTTTCAAACCACAGCGTGAGTGGTAAATCGCCAACACACACACACACAGACGCACACACACACAAGTGGGAGAGTTCCAGTGAACTGACTGCAAAAATGATGCAACATTATCCAGTTAACATTCCAAAGAAAAATCTATGGACAGACAAACCATATCTGTGTTGTGTTTATGGGTAAATATTCAACAGATCATTCAACTTAGAGGTATGTGAGGAGATCGGCACCATGAAACGACTGGATTGTGGGAAGAGTTACAAATACCCAGGCCAGCTGGACGCTAATCAAGAGAGACATTCTGAGGAGGGACTTTTTACATGCTTTGTTTGTCGGAAAGGATTTACTTTGTCATCCAGCTTCCTGTAACACCAGTGGATTGACAGTGACAAGAGATTTTTCCTCTGACTGAGGGGAAAAGAAACAAATTTTAATACCTGTAAAGGTCTTAAATTCAAAGATCTTAATTCAACATCATCCTCTTCACATCTGGAGGAGTCATTCCGCTGTTCCATTTGCGGGAAGGTGTTCACCTGGGTATCCAACCTAATGTCACACAAACATGTTCATCAGCGGGAGAGAAGCTTTGTCAACTCTGTTTGGAAAGGGATAACATTCACAGTCTCGTCTAATGTCACCCAGTCGCGTTGATAATGGAGAGAGACCATTCGTCTGCTCTGTATATGAGAAGACATTTATTAAATCAACAAAGCTTCGGATACACAAGCGTGGCCATACAGTAGACAGGCCTGCGCTGAGTGTGGAAAAGGATTAACTTGGTCATCTCCTCTCAGAGAGAACCAGTGTATTCACACGAGGGAGAAAGTTTCACTTGCGCCTTGTGTTGGAAGAGATTCATTTGATTCTCCAGTCTCAGCAAACGTGTGCTTGTTCACACCAATCAGAGAAAATTTTAATGCTCTGACTTTGAATACAGCTTTAGGAGTAGCGATGAGTTGATGAAATACCAGAAAGCACATTGGAATTTAAATCCCTGCAGTGCAGAAACAGGTGCTTCGGCCGAACAAGTCCACACGAAATCTCCAAAGAACACCCAGACCAATTGCCCTATCTTACATTTACCCCGACTAATAACCTATACTACGGGCAATTTAGCATGGGCAATACACCTAAATTGTGCATCTTTTGGATTGAGGGAGGAAACTCGAGGACACCCACGCAAACACAGGGCGAATATGCAAACTCCAAACAGAGAGATGCCTAAGGCTGGAATCAAACCCGGTTCTTGTTGCTCTGAGGCAGCAGTGCGAAACACTGTGCCACATTGTTGGGAGATGCACTTCACCTGCACATTGTGCACCAAGGGATTCAATCATTCATTTATACCTGCGACAGGCGAATCAGGTGAAATAGCTTCAGCTCAGTTAGCTGCAATTATGGTTTTCAAAAGAGTCTGATGTTAATAGCGTGGATTCAATTCCCATCGCTGTTTTGCGGTTACTATAAAGGCTCTCCTTTACAATCTCTTCCCCCAACTTTGATCTAGTGGCCCTCTTGTTAAATCACCGCCAGAAACTTCTTTCTCTTTTGAAGGGAGCAGCACCTATGGTCTGGCAAGACTATGATGGCAAACACGTTCCAGTGAAGTCGCAGATGATTGTGTTCTGTTGTTATTTCCTCTAGAACTAAACTGTGTTAATACTGTCAGCAGGCGTTTACGTCATTGGATATGAATAAGCTCTTTAACTGATGTGGTATTTAATTGTTCGTTTATCAATCACATCAAATATACAGCTTTTTTCCGCTGAGTTCTATCCAATGAGCGGACACTGATAGATATCAATTTACCGCCATGTTCTTGGGCATTTTCTTCATTGTTAAAGCTTGATTTGTACTTTTAAAATATAATTTAACAATCAGGATTTCTGAATGTGATTCACAGCAACTAATGTCCTTGTGAAGTGCAATCCCTTTTGTCTGAGTTACAGGCGCGAAATTGTGCCGATGCATAGCGGGAAATCAGTCCCACAGTGAGAGCAGAATATTGGTTTCTTATCAGTGTGAACATGTTGATGAGACTTCAGTTCCTGGTAACTTGTAAAGCACTTCGCATTCTCTGGTATTTAAACAGTTCCTTGCCACTGTGAACCCGTTGTTGTATCAGGAGGATGGATGACGACAGTGCATCCTTTCCCAAATTCGGAATGTGAATGGCCTCTTGCCAATGGGAATTCGCAGCTATGTCAGCAAGTTGCTGGAATCAATTAATATCTTCAAAAACACAGGAGATGAATGGTCTCTCCTCTGTGTGAACTCACTGGTGTCTCAGCAGAATGAATGCCTGAATGATTCCTTTCCCACACTTAGAGCATGTGAATGGCCTGTCTCCAGTGAGTTCGCAGATGTAAAGTTAGATCAAATGATAGCCTGACCCCACTCCCACTGCGAGAATACTTGAATGGTTTCTCATCATTGTGAACACATTCTTAGCACATCGGTTCCTGAGAAATTTTAAAGCGTTTACCATACTCTGGACAATTAAATTCTGTCTCCTCCGTGTGAAACCAGTGGTGTATCAGCAGTGTAGATAACTGAGCAAATCCTTTCCCACTCTCACAACAGTTGAATGACTCCCCCATTGTGGTTGCAGTAATCGTTTCCACGGTTACCACATTTCCACAGTTTATCTCCACCATCCCTCCATTTATGCTTAGTAAGAGAAAACTTCTAAAAGCACCAAAATAAATATATTTTCATTCTTCGTCGGATGTGGTTATTCCAGAAAAGGTCAGCATTTATAAACCGTTCCTAATTTTATTGGACAAAATGATGCGAAGCTGCCTTCTTAAAAGGGAGTTAGTCATGTGGTGTTAATAGATCAAATTTATAGGAGAGTGAAATCCACAGTTTTGACCAGTGGCAAACGGCAGGAACGGGAGGATGGTATCCAGATCAGGATGGTTAGTAGTTTGGCGGGTTTTCCTCTCAACTACTGCCCTATTATGTTTTTTAGATGGATGTAGTCGTGAGTTTGATAGGTACTGTTGAAGCAGCTTTGTTGAATTTCTGCAGTGCATCATGGGGGTGGTACTGGCTGTGTGTCTGAGTGTTTGGTGTTGAAGAGTGCGGATGTTTGTCGATGTTGTGTTAGTCTTGTGGTGCTGATCAATTCAGCTGCTCTGTTCTGGATGTTGTTGAGCTTTTCAGCATTGTTGCAACTGCAGTCAGGAGTCCTCAATATGGTTTTGAAGTAAATATCCCTTGCTACTCAGATGCTGCCTATTATACTCTCCATCACATGTGCAATACATCTTTAACACTGCACTCATCCTGGCAAGCAGGAAGTATCCCATCATGTTTCTCATTTCTGTATTGTAAAGGGGCAGATGGCAGGTCGTGAAAGAACACAAAGAAAGAGAAGAACAGTTGGACCAAGGAGTGTATAACGATCTGGATAGGAGAGTGAATAACTGTTAATGGACACTGCTGCTGACTAGCCACAGGCGGTGTGTAATGGCAGGCCATGTGATAGACAGGCTTTAGCGAGTCAAGAAAATCCCAGATTATGACCTGCTGCTGTGGCCACTGTTGTGGCTGGTGGTTAGTTTCTCAAAGAGACTGAGACTTTTATAGCACTGAAAGAGGAGTTCTGGCACATCTTGCCAATGTCAGTCACCAAGCACCTATCCACTCTCATCCAATTTTCCAAACCTTTGTCTCGAGCCTTATGTGTTGTGATGCTTCAAGTGATCAACGATGTTTTTTATTCCACCACCTCCAGCGAAATACAATTACGAAGCATGTATTCTTCTCCCCTCCCTTTCCGATTTCTTAAAGAGCATTCCATTCGGGGCACCCTGGTGCGCTCTGCCTTCAATCCCAACATATCTCCCCACGCCCCGTGGAATCTTCCCCTGCAGTCACTGAAGATGTGACACGTATATTCATATAACATGAGGACTAGGAGCAAGAGTAGACCGTACGCCCTGCTCCGCCGTTCAGTAAAAACATGGCTGATCTTTCCATGGACTCGCATCCACTTATCCGCCCTCTCAACATATTCTTTAATTCCTTTATTGTTCAAACAAAAATCACCAATATGTTTAAAACATTTACTGAAGTAGCAGCTAGTACCTCGCTGGGCAAGCAGTTCTATAGATAAGCAACCCTCTGGTTGAAGAAATTCATTCTCAATTCAATTCTAAATCTGCTCCCTTTAACTTTGATGCGATACCCACTTGTCCTAATTTCACCCGCCAGTGGAAGCATCCTCTCTACTTCTATCTTATGTATTCACATCATAATATTAACTGCTTCTGTATAATACACCCTCATTCTTCTGAATTCCAATGAATAGTATCCAAATCTACTCAGTCGCCACTCATCAGTCAACCCACTCAATGCCGGAATCAACCTCGTGACCCTCCTCCAGTTCCAGTACATTCCTTTGTTACGTAAGGACATTATAACTGCACATTTACAGCAGGATAGTCTCACCAGCACCTTGTAGAGCTGGAAAGTAATTGTTCTGCTTTTAAACTCAATCCCTTTCGCAATGAAAAACAAAAATCCATTGATTGCTAATTGTTTTTCGCAGCTGAAGACCAACCTTTTGTGATTCATGTACAAAGACCCCCAGGTGTTTCTGCATAGCAGCATGTTGCAAAGTTTTACCATTCAAGTAATAATCGTTTTTTTTACTTTTACTCCTATCAAAATGTATGATTTCACATGTATTAACATTGCATTCCATCTCCTAGATCCTTGCCCACTCACTCAACGTTTCTGTTTCCCTCTGCAAAGTTCCATATTCCTCTGCTTTCATTTTGCTCTGCCACTCATTTGTGTGTCATCTGGAAACCTTGACACGCTGCATGTCGCCCCAAACTCCAAATCATCGACATGAATTGTAAATAATTGCGGTCACAAAACCGATCCCTGAGGCACACCACGTGTCACTGATTGCAAACCAGAAAAACACTCATTTATCCCCACTCATTCCTTCCTGCTGGTCAACCAATTCTCTATCCATGGTAATATTCTACCCTTAACAGCATGCATCCTTATGCAGCAGCCCATGTGTGTCACCTTGTCGAAGGCCTTGTGGAAATCTAGGTGCACCACATTCACTTGGTCTCCATTGCCCATCATGCTCGTAATATCTTTGCAGAATTCGAAAAGATTTTTCAAACATAACCTGAAACCATGTGCTTCTGTCCACATTCTATCGAAATGCCGTGCTATTTATTTCCTGATAATAAACTCAAGAAACTTTCACATTACAGAGGTTAAGCAAACTGATCTCAAATCCCCCATCTTTTGTCTGCCTCACGTTTTAAGTAGGGGTGTCAATCTTTTTGTTTTTCTGTCTGCTGGGACTGTTCCAGACCAACGAATATTGGATAATTACCGCCAGTGCACTTGATCTTTCTCCCACCATCTCTTTTAGTACCCTGTGATGAATTTCATCAGGGCCGGGAGACTTAACTATCCTTACTGCATTGGCTGTGACAATCCAACACGAGCTCTTCTGTAATAATGATTTTTTCCCCCGGGTCGTCACCTACCTTCATCTCTTTGGCAATTATTGGCATGTTAGTAGCGACCTCCACTGTGAAGACCGATGTAAAATGTCTCAGCTATTTCATTATATCCCAAAGCTAAATGTCCCTTCTCATCCTCTGAAGGGACAACATTTACTTCGAACATTCTTTTTCGTTTTATGTTTTGTAGAAACGTTTAGATTATGTGCTTGTATTTCTTATGCTATTTCCTACTTTTCTTTACAGCTCTTTTGGTGGCTTTTTGGGGGGAGATTAAAGTTTTCCCATTCTTCCAGTTCCATGCTGTTTTACCACTTTGCATGCTTTCTCTTTCAATTTAATAACCTCTCTTATTTTCTTAGACATCCAGGGCAGAATAACCTTTGCGTAATTCCTTCCTTTTTCACTGGAATATCCTCTTGCTGAGCACTTTTGAAAAACTTATTTGAAACTTATCCACTGCTTGTCAACTGTCCCAGCATAAATCTTATGTTTCCAGTCGACTTTAGCCAGATCCTCTCTCATTATATTGTAGTCCCCCTTGTACACGTACTGGAACCTGGATTAGGATTTCTTTTCTCACACTCTGTCTGTATTCTAAATTCATGCATGCAGTGAACAGTTCTTCCAAGAGGATCCCTAATTGAGTTCATTACTTGTTCAGGTATCACTGCAGAGGAGCAGATATAGCATAGCTTGCTCCTTTGGCAATTCCATTAAAGCATAGAACAGAGACCATTACAGCTCAGTACAGGCCCTTCTGCCCTCAATGTTGCGTCGCCATGTGAAACCAATCTGAAGCCCATCGAACCAATACTATTCCATTCTCGTTCATATGCCTATCCAGTAACCATGAAAATGCCTGCAAAGTTGGCGAAACTACAACTGTTGCAGGCAGTGCGTTCCCGACACTACCGCTCTCTTAGTAAAAAAAACTACCTCTGATATCTGTCTTATATCGATCACCCCTCAATTTGAAGCTTTGTCCCTCGTGTTACCATCACCATCCGAGGAAAAAGGCTCTCACTCTCCACATGACCTAATCCTCTGATTATCTTGTATGTGTCAGTTAAGTCAACCTTCTTCTCTCTAACGAAAACAGCCTCAAGTCCCTCAAACGTTCCCGTAAAACTTTCCATCTTTATAAATCTTCTCAGAAGTATCTCCAAACCTCCTCCATCCTTCATATCATGCGGCGACCAGAACTGGATGCAATACTCCAATTACGGCCACAACAGAATACTTTTTTACAGCTGCCGCAAGGCCTCATGGTTGCGAAACTCGATCACTCTACTGTAAAAGCTAACAGACTGTCTGCCTTCTGAACAGCCATTTCAAACTGAGTGGCAACTATGAGCGATCTATGTACTTGGACATCGAATCTCTCTGCTCACCTGCACTATCAAGAATCTGCCATTTGCTCCCTACTCTGCATTCCTGTTACTTCTTCCAAGTGAATCCAGCTCACATTTTTTTCTGTTATGAACTCCTTTGTTCAGGTTCTGTAACTCATTTATGTCCCTCTGCACACTACAACATTCTTTGGCACTATCCACAACAGTACCGATCTTTCTGACGTCCGCAAATTTACGAACCCATCCTTCTATGAGCTCATTCATATCGTTTATAAAAATGACAAGCAGCAGTGGACCCAAATCACAATCTTTCCATACGCCACTGGGAAGTGAATTCCATGATGAACATTTCTCATCATGCAACACAATCTGTCTTCTTTCAGGAAGCCAACTTCTGATCTAAACCACTAAATATTCCTGAATCCCATGCCTCAGTATTTTCTGCAGTGGCCTACCATGGGAAACCTTGTCAAACGCGTTACTGAAATCCAAATTCACATCATGAACGGATTTACCCTCATCCATCCGTTTGGTTACCTTCTCAAAGAACTCAATACGTTTTCTGAGGCACAAAATACTCTTCACAAAACCATACTGACTTTCTCTAATGAACTAATCCCTATCGTATTGAGTATAAATACGATCCCTTAGAACCTTTTCTAACACTTTAATCACAATTAGGGAGATTTAAGCAATCCTTGGATAAGCACATGGATGGTGATGGGATAATGGGACGAGCTGACAATAGTTCACAGGTCGGCACATCATCGAGGGCCGAAGGGCCTGTTATTCGCTGTACTGTTCTATGTTCTATATATGTTCTATAACATCCGTTCTCTCTCCTTGGCCGAACCTGCTCGTTACTTCCTCAAATAATTCTAATAGATTTGTCAGGCATGACCTCCCCTTGATGAAGCCATGCTGACGTTGTCCTATTTCACCATATACTTTCAAGAATTCAGAAATCGCATCCTTCACAACGGATTCCACGATCTTACCTACAAACGAAGTTAGGCTAATTCCGACTTTTTACTTTCTCCAATTTTAACTGGAGTGTCATAATAGCGACCTTCTATTCTGCTGGGAGCCTCCCTGACTCTAGTGATACCCGAAAAATCATCACTAACATCTTTTCGATCTCTTCACCTATCTCCCTTACAACTCTGGGTTGTAGTCCATATGTTCCAGCTGATTTACTCACCTTCAGACCAGTTAGCTTTACATGCACCGTCTCCTTAGTGATGACCGACATACTCAGCTCTGTCCCTTCACAGATTTGTATTCTTGTATTACATATGTCATCCACAAACACAATGGAATTCATTCCTCAGTCTTTTCTGTTTCCATCAACTGTCTTTTCAGCGTCATTTTCCAGCGGCCCAAAGTCTAATTTTGCTTTCTTTTGCCCTTTTTTCAAGGAAGACTCTGAGTCTTCCTTGAAATTACTGGTGAGGTTACTCTCATGTTTAATCTTCTCCCCCCTTATTTCGTTTTTGGTACCCTCTCTTGGTCATTGCAAGTTT